>NC_044035.1:65258109-65342230 GCF_901765095.1 Microcaecilia unicolor | reverse complement strand
GGAAACGAATAGGGAGCCAGTGAAGTGACTTAAGGAGAGGGCTAATGTGGGCATAGCGACTGGCGGAAAATGAGTCGCGCAGCAGAGTTTTGGATTGATTGAAGAGGAGAGAGATGGCTAAGAGGGAGGCCGGTAAGAAGTAGGTTACAATAATCAAGATGAGAGGTGATAAGAGTGTGGATAAGGTTCTGGTAGAGTGCTCAGAGATGAAGGGACGGATTTTACTGGTTATAGAGAAAGAAATGACAGGTTTTAGCAATCTGCTGAATGTGAGCAGAGAAGGAGAGAGAGGCGTCAAAGATGACCCCAAGGTTACGAGCTGATGAGACAGGGAGAATGAGAATGCCATCCACCGAAATACCAACCAGATACTACCCACAATAGGCTCTTCGCGACGCTCTAGCATCACCTCCAGCAAGGGTAGATGTCTTTTTACTTTCTAAAATCTCTGAAATTGTAGGAGTCAAAGAAAATGTATCTATGAGCATCACAAGTCACAATACATTTACAAGGTAATCTAATAAAGATCTGCATTCTAAGGTTGCATGTCTCTTGGGAAGCAACCAGGAATTTCTTCCTTCTATCTTGTGTAGTCTTACAGAAAATCAGGAAAAAACCCACAACTTCTGACAAAGAAATAAAGCAGTACAGTTCTGACAGTACAAGTAAATATTCTATCCTTATCTTGCTCAAAAGCAAATGCTACTAATAAAATAGTTCTATTAGGGCTCCTTTTACAAAGCTGCACTAGTGATTCCTGCATGGCAAATGCAACAAAGCCCATAGGAATTGAATGGGCTTTACTGCATTTGCCATGCCGGAATCACTAGTGCGGCATTGTAAAAGGAGCCTTTAGTCTCTTCATATCAGTTCTCTCATCAAGACTATCATCAGAAATGGTAATTCTTTCATCACCTCCTTGCCCCAATCTAGCCAGCAACAAATAACATTTAGCAACAGGAGGTATAGCTCAGGTAGGATCTTTAATACCTCCACAAAGTACTTCTTCAAAATAACCCTAGATAGTTCAAATGGAAATTTGGGAAAATTTACAAGTCTCAAGTTGAGATATCTCAATTTGTTCTCCAAAATTTCAATTTTACATTGCAAAGACTGTCTATCTTGTACAAATGAAGTGATTAAATCACCATGCTGTTTCAAAGTTTGTTCCATCCTCTCTCCACATTCCCAGATAGTATTCCAACTTTCTCCTCTTGCTAGGATTTATCTAATTTATTTGCAATTGCAGCAAGTTCAGCTGAATTCTTTAGAAACTGAGAGTTCTAACCAAACTAAAGCAGACCAAATGGTGTCCAAAGTCACTACTGGGAGTTTAGAAGGCATGGCTTTAGAGCTATTTCTCAACGTAGAATCACTGGAAGGTTGAGCTTGATTCCTTGCCCCAACAGATAATAAACCCAGTTCAAGCCTCTGGTTCCCATCAACTGGCGTTGACGCCCTAATCTTACCAGCAATTCCAGCAGATGATAATCCCTAGGGAAGCCTCTGAAACCAACCGGCTACTCATGGATGGATTCCCCACCTCGCAATACTCCACAGAACTGCTCCTTGGCAATCAGTACAGCATCCTGCATCCTGCACCCTCCCTCGGCTGAAGGCTGGAGGTGGGGGCAGGCTTTGCATGTTCTGGCTCAACAAGCATTCCAGCGTCAGCTGTTCAACCAGAGCCTCCTGTGCTAGCGGTTCTGTGGCTGAAGACGCAGCAAAATACATAATCAAAGACTACTTCATGCCAGGGGGCTTAGGAGGCTCAGATGGGCAGCTTCTAAACTTCCCTCTGTGTTCTGGGGCTCTCTCAAAAGGTTAAAGTTTTCTGTAAGAAAACACAGGGAAAATTTGAGAGCAGGACCAGTGCTGCCTACATACTTGCTCCAGGCAGCCCCATTTGAGCTCTTTTTGCTGGGCATTAACCACCCCTGTGCTGGATCATTCTGCCAATAAGGATACTGATGACATTCAAGTGGTATCTCTTGAGACTACCTTCATCTCCCTACACTTTTTCCTCGGTTGGTTAGTAGGAGTTGAGTAGTTCATAATTTGCTTATCAGTTTCCTTCCATTTAATATCACTCTTCATAAGTACTGCAAATTTGATTCAAATCATTAGCTAAGCACATGCCCCCTCCCCCCGGTTCTATATATTGCGTTGAAATTTTGACGTGGATCCAAGATGTGCACAAATAAATTGGTCAACAAGCCATTAACTACCAGTTAATCGGCCTCGTCAACTATTGAATTTAACTGGCACTAATTTGGATTTGTACGTCCATCTGCTTGCTCTAGAACACAAAGCACCTAAATCCAATAGCAAGCAAGTCAAAAGAGGGTGTGGCCAAGGGGCAAGGACAGGTCAGGGGTGCTCTGAAAATCTGCGTGCAGTGTTACAGACTAGTGCCATTTATACGCCGAAATGACATGAGTTGGGTGCAGCATTTACACCAGGTTTCAGCTAGCATAAGGAGAAATTAGATCCTACCTGCTAATTTGATTTCTTTTAGTCCCCCCGGACTGGCCCAGTTAAACTGATGGGTTGTGCACACCTTCCAGCAGGTGAAGACTGAGAACAATGCTTCTTGAGAGAGCCAATCAGAGCCCAGCCCAGCCCTCTCAATTCCAAGTATGTCCATAACAAAGCAGAAGAAAGAAAGAAAGAACCATCTGTACTCCGCTGGGTTGTACAGCCACTAATACACAAATAGGTAGAAGCATGCTGGCTCATGACAAACACAATAAGGTAATGAAAGGAGCTTTGTGTATGAACAAATAAATTTGTTTTTGTCTTCTGAGTGTTCCCCAATATAAAGAGCCAAAGCAACAACCAACAAACCTACAAAAACCACAAGAACAACAACAAGCTGCACAGGGTGGGCGTTGGGCCAGTCTGGAGGGCCTAATGGAAAGCAAATTAGCAGATAGGACCTAATTTCTCCTTCCATAGCGTCCCTCAGGACCAGCCCAGCTGAACTGATGGAAAGAACCAAAGCAGTCAATTAAGGGAGGGACCCTAACAGCCCCAACGTCAACACTCGCTCGCAGGCCTGAACATCCACTCTGTAATGTTTAATAAAGGAATGCAGAGAGGACCACATGGCCGCCTTGCAAATATCCAATGGAGCAACCAATGAGCACTCTGCCCATGAAGCCGTCAGACCTCTAGTAGAGTGAGCTCAAATTCCCGCCGGCATAGGTCTGTTCTGCAGAATGTAAGCGGAAGAAACTGCCTCCTTAATCCATCGCTAGCATAGCCTTAGATGCCGCGAAGCCTCTATGACCTCCACCTAAGAGGACAAAAAGACGATCCAACCGCCGAAAATCCTTGGTCCGCCACACATATTCTTTCAACACCTGTTGGACATCAAGCCTGCACAGTGAACACTGCTCCTCCAAACCTCTGGAAGAACCCAGGGTCGGCAGGACCAGAGACTGTGACGTGAAAGGCCGACAAAACCTTCTGCAAAAATGAGGACACTGGCCTAAAGACTATGCAATCCACCAAGAATTCAAAAAAGGGCGCCCTACAGGATAAAGCCTGCAGCTCGGATACTTTCCTTACCAACAAAATAGCCACACACACAAAAAAAAAAGCGAGCCTTCAAGGTAAGGTTCTTGAGAGTAATAGAAACTAATGGCTCAAAAGGAGATCAAACCAGAGCCCAAAGCACCAGATTAAGATCCCAAGAAGGAAAGGAAGGATGCCAAGGTGGATATCCAGATGAGTACACAAGGTCTTGCCCTTGACACGTCCCCCAAAAACTGACAAGAGCAGTGAACCAAACTCTAAGCGAAACCAATGCCAAGCCTCTAAGCCCCCTGAAGGAACTCCAGAACCTGAGGCACCAAAGCCTGCAAAGAGACGAGTCCTCGCACATCACACCAGGTCTCAAAAATCCTCCAGACCCGAACATAGGCTAAACAGGTGGAACGACGGCGGGATCGAAGCATGGTCCATATGACCTGAGTAGCCGCGTCTTTTCAGCCTAGCCCTTTCAAGAGCCAAGCTGTAAGACTAAATTGTGCCAGGTCTGGCATGAGAACAGGGCCGTGGGACAAGCGACTGCCCATTTCTGGAAGTCGAAGACCAGGGTCTATGAGAAGGCACTGTAGATCTGCATAACAAGGCCACCAAGGACAATCGGGAGCTACCAGAATCACCAGGCCCGCATGCCTCTAGCTTTTGAATGACTCTCCCGATCAATGACCAGGCAGGAAATACATACAACAGGCCCACTGGCCACCAGCGCAGCGACGCATCCAAACCTTCCGAACCGTGTTCCCTCCTGCAGCTGAAGAAAAGCTGAACCTTGGCATTGTGCCAAGTCACCATCAAATCCTTCACCAGAGGACCCCCGCACCGCATCTGAACTATCGTTTCGAAAGCATGTCAGCTAAGAGACCATTCCTAGGGATCCAAGGATTGATGACTGAGAAAATACGGTTGTATATTGAGGACTCCTGCTACATGAGAGGCCGATAGATCTAGTAGATGCATGATCTTGATTGTCTCCTGTGCCAATATGCGACTCTTGGTACTGTCCTGCCAATTGATGTATGCCACTTATATCGCATTGTCCGATAAGATTTAAACCGCCTTTGCCTCCAAAAGACTCTGAAAGTGGAGTAGTGCTAGATGAATGGCTCTGATCTCTAAGAGGTTGATGGAGCAGTTCATCTCCATTATCGACCAGAGATCTTAACCGAGAGACCCAAGCAAAGGGTTCCCCAGCCTTGGAGACTGGCATCCGTGATCACCTCTATCCACTGAGGGGAATCCAACCAGCCCTTCAACAAATTGCTGGTCCGAAGCCACCGGCGAAGGTCCTGACGCACTACCAATGGCAAGAGCAATCTGACCTCCAGGGAACCCATCTGGGGGGACCACCTGGAAAGAAGTGAATTCTGGAGACTTCTCATGTGGGCCCTGGTCCACTGTACTGCCTCTATGGTTGCCGCCATAGATCCCAAAACCTGAAGATAAAGTTGCACGCATGGCATCACCTGACAGCGGAGATCCCAGACTTGCTGTTGCAGCTTGAGAATGCACTGCTCTGGAAGAAAGACCTTTCCATGAAGCGTGTCAAAAGTGACCCTGAGATAATCCAAGGTCTATGATGGTTGCAACCAGCTCTTGAGGGGATTGATCACCCAACCTAGGGATTCCAAAAACTGAACAACTTGCGCCGTCACTTGACAACTCTCCTGAAACGACTTTGCTCGGATTAACCAATCATCTAGGTACAGATGCACAAAGGTGCTTTGCCGCCACAAAGCAGCTGCCACCACCACTATCATGACCTTGATGAAGGTTTATGGAGCTGTTGCCAGCCCAAACGGCATGGCACACAACTGAAAGTGTCTACTCAATACTGCGAACCGGAGGAAGCAATGATGCACTTGATGGATGGGAATGTGGAGTTATGCTTCTGTAAGGTCTAATACCATGAGAAATTCTCCCAATCGAACGGCCACAATAACCATACTCAAAGAGCCCAGCTGACCCATTTGACATCTAGAATAGGGCGAAAGGAACCTCCTTCTTTGGTACCACAAAATATATGGAATATCTGCCAGAACTCTGTTCCTCTACTGGTACCAGGCAAATCGCTCTTAAGGTGATTAATCTGGCTAAGGTGTCTCTGACTGCCCGAGCATTTAGCCGGGACCAACAGAAAGATTCCAGAAAACAATCCAGCAACGTGTATGAGAATTTGAAAGCGTAACCATCCCAAATAATGTCAAGAACTCACTGATCTGAAGTAATCTGGGCCCACCTCCAGAAAACTGACTCAAGCGACCTCCAACGGGAACTGGAGAATGAACCTGTGAACCTTCATTGGGAATTACGACCGGAAGATTGCGAAGGGAAGGCACTGTCTCTGCCACCTCTTTGGCCACTGTGAAAGGACTGAGAATGCTGAAAATAGCAAGACTATTGAAAAGAGGCACCTCTGCCCAGGCGAAACCGCCGAACCTCTCGCCCTCAACCTCTAGCTGCAACAAATCCCCAGCCTACAACCCGTGGTCGGTCTTCTGGAAGTCAAGGTACTTTGGTATCACCTAAACTCTTGACCCACTTGTCCAATTCATCTCCAAATAAAAGAGACCCCCGAAAGGGAAACTTACTCGATTTGGACTTAGAAAAAGCATCCGCCGACCATCCTCTGAGCCATAGAGTCCGTGAGCAGACTCCCAGAAGCCATGGACTTAGCCAAAGCCCTAAGCAAATCATACAGAGTATCTGAAAGAAAAAGCTGTTCCCATCTCAATTTTGGCAAATTCTTAATCAATTAAAGTGAAATCATCCGCTTCTCTATCCAAACCATATTCTGACCACCGGAAACATGCTCGAGCTACCAGTGCTGCAGAGATCGCTGCCTGAACATCCAAAGTCAAAACATCAAAATGCATTCTTAAGAGAGTCTCCAGGTGACGGTCCTGCAGATCCTTCAGGGCCATACCCCCATCTACAGAGACCGCGTTCTTGGTCACCACTGACACCACTGCATCCACCACAAAAGACTTGAGCCAATCGCTGTCCTGTTCTGGGATAAGACAGAGATGAACCATGGAGCATGCTAGTCTAAAAGGTGCATCGGGAATGTCCCAGTGCACCTGGACAATGTCCCATATATCTTGATGCATAGGGAAAGATTTAGCAGACTTATGGACTCCCTTAACCAAAGGGTCCACAGTACGGGGAGCCGCTGGCTCCTGTGCATCCTCAAATTTTAACGTCATTGCTAACAGAGAAATCAACTTTTGCAAGTCCTCTTTGTGAAAAACACGTGCCACTGAGGAATCCTTCCCCGGAGGCAAATCTTCTGCAGAAGGAAAAGAATCCTCTTCCTCCTCAGACATCCATGCCCTCAAACTGATCCTCTTCTCCCAGGGATCCAGAGTCTATGGAATCCACAGTCTACTGATCCTCCCAAGAGACCCGAAACCTCTTGGCAGAAGAAAAAGTCCCCTGAGCCAGGTCCACTGATAAAGAGGGCTGAAGAGAAGAACTGCGCAGAAAACAAGCCCTATACATGGCCAAAACAAAATCCGGAGGGAAGCCCTTCCTCCTTGCTGTCCTGCCGTCTTCCACCTGCTGGAGACTGAAAATACTGGGAATTGAGAGGGCTGGGCTGGGCTCTGCCTGGCTCTCTCAAGAAACATTGTTCTCAGTCTCCACCTGCTGGAAGGCGTGCACAACCCATCAGTTTAGCTGGGCCGGTCTGGAGAGACGCTAAGGAAATACCAGCACTCAACTTTAAGCATGGGAATCAACTCTACGTGTTATTCTATAAAGGGTTCTTAACCTGGAGTATCCTTTATAAAATAGTACTTAAGGCCGATAATTTCCAGCGCCCCCTTTATAAAATAGTACTTAATGCTGATAATTTCCAGCGCCGATTTCTGAGTGCCATTTATAGAATTCCCCCCACAGTATATAAAAATGGGAACTAACACTACACTGACAGCCTACCTTGGGTGACCTGTTAATTTTAATACTGCATATTATATAAACTCTAAGTATGTTAATAGTTCTGTTCACATTCTAAGAGCTACCAGTCACTTCCTGGATTCTATTTTAAATCCTGACTCTAGTTTACAAAATACAAACTTCTAGTCTTCCACTCTTTCTATCACATCTTTTGATCCCTTATCAACCATCAAGATCGTTATGCTTCCAAAACCAAAATCTCTTAATGGTGTGCTCATTTTGCCACATCCAATGATTTTGCCTGAAGTAGTCTTTTAAGCACCATGAGCCCTACCCTCTGGAAAAATCTACCAGTATACTTTCACCAAGAATCCTTATTTTCCAAATTTAAAAATTATCTAAAGGCTTACTTGTTTAAAAATTCTTTCAGTAAAGATCCCCAACACCTTCTTTATTAAAATAGACTTCTATGAGGCATAACATAGGAAGGCAAAGATGCCTGAACTAACCTAACTTTCCTATCCTCTATGCTTTCCTACAGTAATTTCTTTACCTATTACCCACTCTCATTTATGTCTTTATTTTATCCTATATATTATATGTAAACTGCTTAGCCAGTTCCCCACTAGGCATCATATCAAAATAAAAACGAACTTGAACTTTAATATTAGTTTTCCGGATGGCAAAAAAAATTGCACCTTCATTTATAGTGTCCAGCCAATCATCTTCACAGAAGCTAATTGTTCCAGCATACTTCTCTTTACAGAAGAACGTACCATATTTTATTGTACCTTCCCAGTGTTTCAGGCCTGTACTGGTGCCTTTACAGATTGCATTTATTGTAGTCGTCTACATCTACTACTACTCATTTCTATAGTGCTACTAGATGTAGCAGCGCTGTATATATTATATTACAGGTACTTTGTCTCTAGAGGGCTCACAGTCTTAAGGGGTTCTTTTCTTGTTGTTGCTGTTGTTTTTACCTGGAGCAATGGAGGGTTAAGTGACTTGCTCAAGATTATAAGGAGCTGCAAATGGCTGATTACCTCAAATCACCAGACAAAACTGAATAGTGAGGGATATTAAACTAACTATCCAGCTCATTTTTGAAAGAGAAGGGTGGCCATATTCTGACCCAAATCGGGAGATGGCCGCCCTTCTCCCGTGGGCGCCCAAATTGGTATAATCGAAAGCCAATTTTGGGCACCCCCAACTGCAGTCCGTCGCGGAGACAAAGTTCCCAGGGCGTGTCGGAAGGGTAGCAAAGGCGGGACAGGGGTGTGCCTAAGAGACGGGTGCCCTCGGGCGATAATCGAAAAAAGAAGGGCGGCCGTAGCGAAAATTTGGTCCACTTTTTTTGGACCCTTTTTTTTCACAACCAAGTTCCAAAAAAGTGCCCGAACTGCCCAGATGACCACCGGAGGGAATCGGGGATGACCTCCCCTGACTCCCCCCAATGGTCACCAACCCCCTCCCACCAAATAAAAAAAAACAACTTTAAAAACTTTTTTTGCCAGCCTCAAATGTCATACCCAGCTCCATCACAGCAGTATGCAGGTCCCTGGAGCAGTTTTTAGTGGGTGCAGTGCACTTCAGGCAGGTGGACTCAGGCCCAACCTCCCCCCCCCCACCTGTTACAGTTGTGGTAAATGGGAGCCCTCCAACCCCCCCCCCAAAACCCACTGCACCCACATCTAGGTGCCCCCCTTCACCCATAAGTGCTATGGTAATGGTGTAGAGTTGTGGGGAGTGGGTTTTGCGGGGATTTGGGGGACTCAGCACTCAAGGTAAGGGAGCTATGCACCTGGGAGGTAGTTTAATGTTTTTTTGTTTTTTTTTTAAACGTGCCCCCTAGGGTGCCCGGTTGGTGTCCTGGCATGTGAGGGTGACCAGTGCAGTACGAATCCTGGCCCCTCCCATGACCAAATGCCTTGGATTTGTTCGTTTTTGAGATGTCTGGCTTCGGTTTCCATTATCGCTGAAAACCGATGCCGCCCATCTCAAATCCGCCCAAATCCTAGGCATTTGGCCGGCACCAACTGTATTGAAACAAAAGATGGACGCCCATCTTTTTCGATAATACGGTCTGTCCCGCCCCTTCGCGCGTCCGTCCTCCGAGATGGGCGGCCATGGAGATGGGCGTCCCCGTTTGATTATGCCCCTCCATGTTCTTTTAATTCTAAATCAAAGGAACGAAGGAAACAAAATGGGATTTAAAGTCAATAACCAGAGAGATGCTACAGCAATAACTGGTGTTTAGTATTGGTTAGTCTGGTAATTTTTTCCCAATTAAATGAATTGTTAGTGTTTTTAAACAGTTTCAATTTCTTTTAACAGTTAACACTTTATAACCCTTTATCTTTTACAGGAGCTAAACATTCCCCATTAACAATAGAAGTCTCCACATCAGTTATTATTTAACTAATTTCAATTTTTCTCTTTACTTAAATGTATTTCTCTAAGAATTGATTCTTTGTGGGGGGGGGGGGTTCTCTCAGATCTTTACGGATCAAGATCTTTCCTGTCAGGTAAGTCACAACTATGTCAGTGTCCTTTCTTTCTTTTTCAGGTGTACGGATACACTTATCTGTAGAAGCTTTGGTCTCTCTTGAGTCTTCTTGCTTTAACGGTGGGGCCCTTTGATGCACATGTGCTTCGGTAGGAATTCAGGAACTTTATCCTACTATTCTACATTTTAAATAACTCAAAAAGAGAGTCTATATTCTTAACTTATAACAGGCTACTCTTTCTAGAGGAAAAAGGGTTACTTGGCTCTCTATTAAAAAAAACACAAACAAAATTGAGGTCCTTAACTTTAAAACACCTGTCTTGACACTGTTTCCCTACACTAGGAAGGACACAGGTGCTTCCAACATACCTTCACACTCACACATCAGATTTTCCATACACTTCTGTATTTTATTATAGGGTCAGCTCCTATATCATATAACCTTATACCTTCACAACCAGGCTAAGGCCTTATACCCAATTACAGGTGATTATACTGAAGATAGTCACCTAGATAGGATTTTAGATACTGCTGGGGAGAAGTTGGCTATCTTGGTACATGTGGGAACCAATGACATAGGAAAATGTGGGAGAGAGGTTCTGGAAGTCAAATTTAGACTCTTAAGTAGAAAGCTCAAATCCAGAACCTCTAGGGTAGCATTTTTTGAAATGCTACCCATTCCACACGCAGGGCCCAAAAGACAGGCAAAGCTCCAGAGTCTCAATGCGTGGATGAGACAATGGTGCAGGGAGGAGGGGTTTTAGATTTGTTAGGAACTGGGCAGCATTCTGGGGAACAGGGAGTCTATTCCAAAAGGATGGGCTCCACCTTAACCAGGGTGGGACCAGGCTGCTGGCATCAGCATTTAAAAAGGAGATAGAGCAGCTTTTAAACTAGAAAAGGGGGGAAGGCCGACAGTCGCTCAAAAGCGCATGGTTTGGGAAAAGGTATCTTTCAAAGATATCACCAAAACAGGGAAGACAGGGTATCCTGATAGTGAGGTTGCAAAAGAGACCGTAGTAGATCAGGAGGCATATTTTCAAAGCACTTTGGGAGGCTAAGTTCCATAGGTTTCTATGGAACTTTGGGAGGCTAAGTGCTTTGAAAATGAGCCTCCAGGTGTCCTTAAATAAAAATAAAAAGCAGACAAAAGATTGCAAATTAATACGGTCAAGTACTGAGCATGATGTAAACAGGAATAACAAACATAGTTTGAAATGTCTATATGCGAATGCCAGGAGCCTAAGAAATAAGATGGGAGAGTTAGAATATATTGAACTAAATGAAAAAATAGATATAATAGGCATCTCTGAGACCTGGTGGAAGGAGGATAACCAGTGGGACACTGTCATACCGGGGTACAAATTATATCGTAGTGATAGGGTGGATCGAATTGGTGGAGGGGTAGCATTGTATATTAACGAGAGTCTTGAATCAAATAGATATTGTGATGCCTCCCTTGTAGTGGACTAAAGATTCATAAAAGGTGTATATTTTCCTTAAATGTTATTTCTGTGATAGTAATAAGTATCTTTTCTATATCAAGATCTATTCTTGTATTCAAATTGTAAATTTCTTTAAAATAAAAAAAAAAAGGAGGACGGAAGACCAAACGACAGCTGGCATGGTTAAAAAGTGAGGTGAAGGAAGCTATTAGAGCTAAAAGAAAATCCTTCAGAAAATGGAAGAAGGAACAGACTGAAAATAATAAGAAACAGCATAAGGAATGTCAAGTCAAATGCAAAGTGTTGATAAGGAAGGCTAAGAGGGACTTCGAAAAAAAGATTGCGTTGGAGGCAAAAACACATAGTAAAATTTTTTTAGGTATATTAAAAGCAGGAAGCTGGCAGAAGAATCGGTTGGACCACTAGATGACCGAGGAGTAACAGGGGCGATCAGGGAAGACAAAGCTGTGGCGGAGAGATTAAATGAATTCTTTGCTTCGGTCTTCACCGAGGAAGATTTCGTTGGGATACCGGTGCCAGAAATGGTATTCGAAGCTGACGAGTCTGAGAAACTTAATGAATTCTCTGTAAACCTAGAGGATGTAATAGGGCAGTTCTACAAACTGAAGAGTAGCAAATCTCCTGGACCAGATGGTATTAATCCCAGAGTACTGATAGAACTGAAAAATGAACTTGTGAAGTTATTGTTAGTAATATGTAATTTATCCTTAAAATCGAGCGTGGTACCAGAAGATTGGAGGGTGGCCACTGTAATGCCAATTTTTAAAAAAGGTTCCAGAGGAGATCCGGGAAATTATAGACCAGTGAGTCTGACGTCGGTGCCAGGCAAAATGGTAGAGACTATTATAAACAACAGAATTACAGAGCATATTCAAAAGCATGGATTAATGAGACAAAGTCAACATGGATTTAGTGAAGGGAAATTTTGCCTCACTAAGCTACTACATTTCTTTGAAGGGGTGAACAAACATGTGGATAAGGGTGAGCCGGTTGATATTGTGTATCTGGATTTTCAGAAGGCGTTTGACAAAGTACCTCATGAAAGACTCCAGAGGAAATTGGAGAGTCATGGGATAGGAGGTAGTGTTCTATTGTAGATTAAAAACTGGTTAAAAGATAGAAAACAGAGAGTAGGGTTAAATGGTCAGTATTCTCAATGGAGAAGGGTAGATAGAGGGGTTCCCCAGGGTTCTGTGCTGGGACCTCTGCTTTTTTACATATTTATAAATGACCTAGAGATGGGAGTAACTAGTGAGGTAATTAAATTTACTGATGACAGAAAGCTATTCAAAGTCATTAAATCGCGGGAGGATTGTGAAAAATTACAAGAGGACCTTACGAGACTGGGAGACTGGGCATCTAAATGGAGGATGACGTTTAATGTGAGCAAAGTGCAAAGTAATGCATGTGAGGAAGAGGAACCCGAATTATAGGTACGTCATGCAAGGTTCCACGTTAGGAGTCACGGACCAAGAAAGGGATCTAGGTGTCGTCATTGATGATACGTTGAAACCTTCTGCTCAGTATGCTGCTGCAGCTAAGAAAGCAAATAGCATGTTAGATATTATTAGGAAAGGAATGGAAAACAAAAATGAGGATGTTATAACGCCTTTGTATCGCTCCAAGGTGCAACCGCACCTCGAATATTGTGTTCACTTCTGGTCGCTGTGTCTCAAAAAAGATATAGTGGAATTAGAAAAGGTGCAGAGAAGGGCGACAAAAATGATAAAGGGGATGGGGCGACTTCCCTATGAGAAAAGGCTAAAGCGGCTAGGGCTCTTCAACTTGGAGAACAGGCGGCTGAGGGGAGATATGATAGAGGTCTATAAAATAATGAGTGGAGTTGAACGGGTAGATGTGAAGCGTCTGTTTACGCTTTCCAAAAATACTAGGACTGGGGGCATGCGATGAAGCTACAATGTAGTAAATTTAAAACAAATCGCAGAAACTATTTCTTCACACAACGTGTAATTAAACTCTGGAATTCATTGCCAGAGAATGTGGTAAAGGAGGTTAGCTTAGCAGAGTTTAAAAAAGGTTTGGACGGCTTCCTAAAGAAAAAGTCCATAGACCATTATTAAATGGGCTTGGGGAGAATCCACTATTTTGGGGATTAGCAGTATAGAATGTTTTGTACTTTTTTGGGATCTTGCCAGGTATTTGTGACCTGGATTGGCCACTGGATGCTGGGCATGATGGACCTTTGGTCTTTCCCAGTATGGCAATACTTATATATTTTTTAAAATAAATTCTTTCATCCAGAATTTCATTACTACTTTTTTTTTTTTTTTAAATAACACCCCAGTTCTTTCCCATTCACAACTGGTAAAATATTTGAAGTGCCAGTCACTGTTTTACTATTAGACCAGAAAGCCAGCACATAGGCCTTAAAGACCTTACAAGCCCACCTTAAAATTACAGTTCTGGACAGGAAATACTTCCTTCTCCCTTTTCTGACCTCCCTCTCACTAAGTGACACTTCTGCCCAGTTCCAGTCTCTCTTTCACATACACAGGATTCCCCAAAGTAACTGAACATAAAATTATTTTTCTTTTAAAGAAAATTAATTCCAAGGTGACTATCAGTATTCTTCTAAATTTCCTATCTCAAGAAAATTAACTTTTAAACCCTCTGACAGTCTTTTAATTAAAAGAATCTTTCTTCACACAAAGAGCACTTATACATGCATCCCACCTCACTGAGATCTTCAGCACCTCTGACAACAGTCTCAACAGTTGTTGCTAAGGGTGACAGGGACTCGGAGTCACCAGCTGATTTCCGGTGGCCAATCAAATCACATTCCACAGAACTTTTAAAGTTCCATTTTGTTCCCATAGAAATAAATGGAGAAGACATTTTTATGAAATTTAACCCATAAATTCCCATAAAATTCTAAAAAAAAAAAAAACAAAACCTGTTTCCCAGGCCATCAAAGGCCATATTCCACATCTTTTTCATAAATTTTAATCCACATATTCAGACGTTAGCACATTTTTGTCAAATTTTTCTACATAAACCCCAAAGAACCACAGACATCCCTTCCAGTAATATTTAATCAAGCTTCACATACATCCCTAAACGACTTCTGTAAATAAAATAAAAATAAATTTAAACCCCAGAAATTCCATAAACCCAAACTTTCTCATTTCCCCTACAAAACAAAATTTTCCAAAAAAATAAAAGTACCATCCCACCTCAGGAGGTTCTCAGGACCCCAAAACTATCTTTACATTTTAACAAAAATTAACTCCTTAACGCCCAGCGAAACAAGACCGAAAAAGTACAATTTAAAAATAAAACTAAATTAAACCTTGGGCCACCAGACCCCTTAACTTCCTGCTACAGGACCCTCCACCTGGCAACCACCATCAATCCCAGTTCCCACAGACCCTCAGTGAAATTGGAGCCACCTTCCTCAGTACTGCAAATTCCCTAAACTCCAGCCAGGCCTTGTAAAAATTGAGGCCCCAGCTCAGCTTTGGGCCTAGTCGCGTTTCCGGTGCCTATCATGCATGCGCGAAAAAGATATGCACATTCCGGGAACGTGCCTAGGATGAAGGCAGACATTTTCCTAAGCACCGTCATCCTGGGAAAACTCATTTCCCGGCTGGGCAGCGCAGAGGAAGGTCGCATCTAACGCAGTCTACTCCCTGGGGATCCCAAAACGCCTTCGGACCCCCCAGGCAACTTACCAGCTGGCCACCAATGAAACCACTGGTCAACCAAGGACTCCTCACAGGGTTGGGACTCTTCACTGGGTGGACAGCCCAGAGCCCGGACCCAGGTTTAAAAATATATATTTTTTAAACCCTCATTTTATATATGTATATGCCACAGGTTACATTATTTTTTAACATATCAAGAAACAAATGCAAATAGAAATTCTATTTGCATTTATTTCTTGATATGTTATCCTTCACAACAGGATCAGAGATAGGGGTGGTTTATATTTTAATTCCAAAATATAACAGTGCTCTTCTCCTAGAATGTCTTTCCAGAGGGAAAGACGATCTAAGACACTAAAGTAGGACTAATACTGACAGGCAATAGTGATTAAGGTAAAGCTGTGCAATATGATTCACGCAGGCCATTAAATCTCAGGGAAAGAGTGAAGTTCACACTTCCTGGAATGGGACAACCTAAGCTATACTAAGTCATGATAAGGTGTTATGAGAAAACTATCTGTTGTTATCATTGTTTAAGCTGTAAATCTCCACAGTTAAGCCACAAGAACTAACTAAGTATTCATTAGTTTCAAGGATACATTAAAGTAAATTCAGTTTCATTTCCAAAACACCGACCAATTAAGAGTGTTAAAAGCAAAATTTCACCAAAATCAACATAAATTACAGGAAAACTCCCCATCAGGTCATACTGTTAGGTCTCATGAGAAAAAAATAAACTTATTTTTATTTCTGTTTTTATTCAATGACATTGTCCTTGTATCTTACAAAGTTAGTTAGCCTATATAGAAGGCAGCAGTGTAAAATACATGTAATGGGGGAAAGTAATGTTACTGACCCTGATGGCAGCATGATCCATGAGCTCCCACATTCTCAGCTAATTAGCAATTTAATCTGGCTCCATCAGCGATACCTCTGAGTTTCAGTGCTGAAATTGGAATTGTGTTAACCCCTGCCAATGACTGGGAAATCTAAAATTGCAGAGAACAAAGGACAATGCTGCTTCACACCTCTCTTGCCAGGCCTCCAGGTACTCCTCCTCTACTTCAAACTTGGCACTAGGTGAATATAACAACTAGGTGGCAGGGGAAGAACTGAGTCAAGTGGGGGAGGGCTGCAAATTTGAGAGAGTTTAAAAAATACTTTGTCAACTTAGCAGGAGAGTCCCTAGCTGTACAAGAGGAAGTACTTTCAAAGATTAAGAATATTCATGGCAAAATCAGATAATTAGGAGCCCTATGGAGAAGGCAGAGGAAAAGTTTTGAAGGAAGATGAATCCTTAATGTTGGTCAGAATAGGGTGGACAAGCAGGGACAATTGTTGAAGAATTTACAGTATAAACTAGATGATATCAGAGACGGATGAAACAATATGACCAAACTAAAGGGCCTAGAGTAGGAGGAGCAGATAGCACACAGTATCCCACTCATTCTATAATTTGGAATGCAATTAGATACAATAGATGCAGTTATATGATGCATTTAGAAGAAATTGTCACTGCACTTTGTCTCACTCATCCATTTGCTCTGAAACCGTTTCTATTCCAGTCTTTTATATTAATGCTCAGTCTTTGAAAAATAACGCAAATGTTATAAATGACTGGATTAGTGGGTCTACTTTACTGTACTGAGACATGGCTAACTTCGGATAATGACCCTGTCCTAAATGATTTGTGTCCTACAGGTTATACAAATTTTTATCTGTATCTCGCCAAGGGAAGAAACACGGGGGGGGGAGGGGGGGGGGGTAGGTATTCTATATAAAGATTTTTTAATATTATTTTAGAAGGGCTATTTAGATCGTCTTCATTAGAGATTTTATACTGCCAGATATCAGATCCTATGTTGGTAGGGTCTTGAACTATATGCTACTTTACTGCACTCCTGGAAAATGGTTGATTGCAAAAGATGAATTTTATGAAATTGTGGGTAAAATGCTATAACTTCTTCCTACAATCTATTAATGAGGGATATAAATCTGCATTTGGAATTAACGACAAAATGCAGATGTGAATGAGTTAACAACATTTTTACATAGGTTGGATTTTATAAAATATCAGCCCCTTGTAACACATGAAAAGGGACATCAACTTGCTCTTGTCATTTACTCTGATATTTCTAAGAAAGTTATAACTTATTCTAAACCAGCCTGGAAACAAGTAGTGTGGACGGATTATTTTCAAGCCTCTTACTATCTACTGGCTATCAGTATCACATAACAAGAACAGCACATCCAGTTTTTGCCCAATAATAAAACAATATAGATCAAAAATCGACCAAATTCTATTTTGGAAAGATGTCATAGTACAAATTCCTTAATCAGGGACAGAACAGATCAGGTGGTTGAATGGTTGGAACAAACATTGTAAACTGGTTCTTGATAAGATAGTTCCACTTTGTGTGAAAAAGATTAAACACCCAAGTAATAAATGGTTTTGCACTGAATTAGGGGAACTAAAACATAGCTGTAGAATTCTTGAGAGATTATGTAGAAAGAATAAATTGCTTCTCGCTTCAAAATAAGAAGAATTGGCGTAAAGCTATAACTGTTTATAAAAATGCTGTAGGGGTATTTACCTGAGATTTCACCTTTGCTGGTCTTGGCCTATACAAGCCGGAACCATTCTTATAACAATATGGATTCTACAGCGTGTGACCTGAATACATCTGTAACTAATAGAAACCAGCTTGGTTACAGAAAGGAAAAGTACTGCTGATCATTGCAAGGTTACTTCATCCAAGGACATATTCTTTGTTGCAAACTAGCCCCGTTATCTCCCTGGGAAGCTTGGAGGAGAAAAACATCCATGGCTCCAAAAGAATGGAATCAGACAAGGAGTTTGCATGCCATTGATAACCGCTTCATGGCTATAACAAAGGCTGCTTCATGACTATGAATCTGGCTGGACATTATGTCATCATTTGTGATTGGTCCACAGGTATCATCTGACGTTGGGATACCAAAGGTTTGGACCGAAGAGAAAGTTAGTTGGTAAGAAGAGTTGGAAGGAGAAGAGGAGGAGGAAGAACATCGGAGAACTTGCAGGTGGATAGAAAGCTCTAATGAGAGCAAGAGACTGATTTTCCTGAACACCAGTGAACGGCATACTTTGTAACAAACTGAAAAGGCCTGCTCAGCTTCAACATGAGGCCTTATCTAAGACTGTACCATTTGCATCCAGAATTCAACTCTTGGACCTATTCCTGGGAGGCTTGCTGAGGTTGTCAGCTAGAGACTCTGAGTAAAAATCCGCTATTCTACCATTGGGAGTCTGTTGCAGACGGCAAGGTGAGATATACGGATATATTACCTATAGATGGGAATAATTAGTCCTGAGTTTGTCTGAGACAGATAGGTCTACTTCAGGACTTCTGGTCTGTGTAGTCAGCTGATCACTGTGTTTTGCATAAGACGTGTGATAAGTTCTTATAACAATCATTAGGAATTCATGATTGTACTGGGTTGTGTAATCACTCCTTTAGTTAGTGCATTAGGATAATCAGATGGTAATCTATTCTGCAGCTACTACCACCATTACCTTGGAAAAGGTTCGAGGAGCTGTGGCAAGGCCAAAAGGCAAGGTCCGAAACTGGAAA
Source organism: Microcaecilia unicolor (assembly GCF_901765095.1). Lineage (NCBI taxonomy): Eukaryota > Metazoa > Chordata > Amphibia > Gymnophiona > Siphonopidae > Microcaecilia > Microcaecilia unicolor. Next base: position 65,323,530 of record NC_044035.1, on the reverse strand, counting down.
TGTTTTCCCAACACCGCAAACCAGAGGAACCGGTGGTGCGGGGGCCATATAGGAATGTGCAGGTAAGCTTATTTTAGGTCCAGAGACGTGAGGAATTCTCCTGGCTGTACTGCTGCAATGACGGAGTGCAGGGTTTCCATGTGAAAATGCCGCACTCTTAGTGACTCGTTGACTTTCTTTAAGTCGAGAATGGGCCGAAAAGACCCACCTTTTCGCGGCACCACAAAATAAACGGAGTAACGACCGCAGCCGTGTTTGGCGGGAAGCACGGGAATCACTGCTCCAAGGTGCAACAAGACTTGTAAGGTCTCCTCTATCGCCACCCGTTCGACGACAGTGCCGCATCGGGGTTCTACAAACACGTCTCTCACCGGGGCACCGAATTCCAATCGGTAACCTTCTCTGATCAGGTCCAGAACCCACTGATCTGAGGTAATCTTGGTCCACTCCTCGAGAAAGAGGGAAAGGCGTCCTCCTACAGCTGTAAAGGAGGAGTGGACCGGCGTCCCTTCATTGTGGAGGACGGCCCTGAACTCCTGGCCTTGAGCCTGCCGCTGCGGAACGTTTGTCCGAGGGAAAAGAGTTCCTCTGCTGAAAGTGGGCAGGTTGAGTAAACCCAGCAGAGCGCCCCAGGCGATACCTTCTAGCTTCACGGAAGCGAGGTCTGGAGGAGGAGAGAACCACTTGACCCTTGGAAGAAGGCCACGGCCTATCCTCGGGTAACCGCTGGGGTTTAGCATCCCCCAGGTCTTTAACAATCTTCTCCAACTCCTCTCCAAATAACAGAAGGCCCCGAAAGGGCAACTTTACCAGCCTTTTCTTAGAGGCCATGTCAGCCGCCCAATGCCGTAGCCATGGAAGGCGGCGGGCGGACACCACCACAGACATCTGTTTAGCCGAAGCTCTGACCAGATCATAGAGGGCGTCAGCTAAAACTGACAAGGCCGACTCCATTCGCGGTGCAACCTCAGCGAGGGACTCCGCACCAGCCATGGGCTGTTCCACTGCCTGTTGTAACCAAGAGAGGCAGGCTCAAGCAGCATAAGAACTGCAAACAGACGCCCTTAAGGCTAGGCCCGAAATCTCAAAGGACCGTTTTAGTGCTGATTCCAGCCGCCGGTCCTGAATGTCCTTCAGGGCGACCCCTCCCTCTACTGGGAGGGTGGTCTTTTTTTTGTCACCGCCGTGACTAAGGCATCCACTTTAGGCATCCCAAAACAGGCCAGGTGCTCCTCACTCAGAGGGTAAAGATGCCCCATCGCCCTGGCCACTTTCAAGGGCCCCTCAGGGTCAGCCCATTGAGCAGAAATAAGCTCTTGGATGGAGTCATGCAAAGGAAAGGCACGAGCAGGCTTCTTAGTACTCGCCATCCTCGGATTACCAGAGGAGGCCTCGCCTTGAACAGGGTCATCAATAGAGAGGGCCTGTAAGGCATCAGAGATAAGTGCTGGCAGCTCACCGCGGTAGAAATCTGAACCGCAGTGGGATCATCCAGATCCACTGGCAAACCAGCACCTTCCTCTGGCTCTTCAGACCACGAAGGCCTGCCAGATCCCTCAGAGTCCCCACAGCCCGACCACAGGGGGGGGAAAGGGGGGTGCGCCACTCTGACGGGGAATTTACCCGTCTTTGCTTAGCGTGCATCCAACGCTCAGGGGCATCCACGTCTGACATCAGCCCCGGGCCATCATCAGTCTGAGGGGGAACAGGTAGCAACGCAGTGTCAGACACCTGCGGCAGAGCTCTTTTCAGCATGAAGGCTTTATGTAAAATAAGCACAAACTCGGGGGAGAAAAACTCGCCCTGACCTCCCATCTCCGAATTAGGAGCCACGGGGAACTGAGCTCCTCTGGTAGCCTCAGCCCGAGGCACCACTCTGCTCTCAGACTCCTCCGCAACCGCGGGGGTCAAGCCATGCGGCGCTTCCAACATGGCACCCACTGCCAGCTCCATCGAGCAAGAAGAATCATCGCTCGCCATGCTCGTACTGGCTCTACCGTCTAAACAGGACGTTTTACAGAGCCCCGCTGCTGATCTGCGCTTGCCACAACGGGAACAGCGCTTTTAACTCCCTCAGCAGCCATCGCCGAAAAATGGCAGAACAAAATTCAAAATGGTGGCTTCGTGCCCAAATCACCCCAATCGGAACGTCATCCACGGGCCCTCCCCGGAGGAGCTGAGTACCGCTCTTACCGCCAAAGACCGAGTCCACGAACTCCGGTCACGCTGCACTGTCAGGAAAAGCCTCAGAAATAGCACATTTTTTTTTGTTTTGTTTTTTTTTTAATGCTGTGAGGAAAGTTGGAGGCAAACAGCTACAGAGGCACTCCGGGGGCAGAAGACGGTGGGAAAGGCAGGGAAAGGGCGAACCTATATGCCTGCATCCACACCAGGGGGGGAAGGTAAGGCAGGGAAAGGGCGAACCTATGTGCCTTTAAAGTGGGCTCCACTTAGCCACAACACCCCTGCTACAACTGGCAAAAGCACAGGAGCCACCCCAGGCAGAATCTTGAAGAAGCTGAACAAGCTGTGTCCAACCCTGCTGGGAGATAGAGAAATACTGAGAGGCAGATGGAGCAAGCCGTTCTAGAGGCACTATGGTTTTCAGTGTTCTCTATTTCCCCTGCTGGTAGGTGAACACAACCCATTCGTAATGGATTCATCTGCTGCTGATGACAAGGAACTATCAATTCTTCGAACAGACGAACTATAACTATGCAACTATAAAAGAATAGAAAAACTTCCGAATAGTACAGAGTGAGCCTCTGGATTGATCTGTTGGGACTAATGGAAAGAAAATTATCAGGTAAGGACTAATTTTACCTTCCATAGCGTCCCACAGGTCAATCCAGAGACTTGTGGGATGTAACAAAGCAGTCCTCACACAAGGTGGGATAATAACACCCCAGCCAAGAGAACAGAAGCCAAAAACGCGGCATCCCGCGCACTGCCACATCCAGGTTACTTCACAAAAGTACACACTGAAGACCAAGTCGCAGATCTCCTCCAAGGAGACCAAGCATAACTCAGCGACTGAAGTCGCCTGCGTCCTGGTGGAATGTACTCTTATCTGTACCAGCAGAGTCTTCCCCAATGACACATAAACCAAGAGATCACTTCACACAGCCAAGAGACAATACAGGTATATACATCAGAATGAAGTGACTGCTTCCATCATTGCTCACCAGAAAGTGACAACCTCTGTATAGAGTATAGCTAAATAGCAAGATAACCAAAAGATAACCAACTGTTCTCCAGCGAATGGCAGCGTGCACATATACATCACAGTATCGCTGAAAAAAACTCATGAATGAGTTCAAAGTTGACAACTCACCTGCAAATGCGCAGTAGAGACTTCCCTCTCTGTCCTGCCCTCGCATCAAGACATGATGACGTCAGAGCGCGGAACAGAGAGGGAAACGGAGTCGGACTGACGCCAAGTCAACTGAAACAAAACATTGAAAAACAAACAGGCTTATTTACGAAAGAGAAGGGCGCCCATCTTTCGACACAAATCGGGAGATGGGCGTCCTTCTCACACAGTCGCCCAAATTGGCATAATCGAAAGCCGAGTTTGGGCGTCCCCAACTGCTTCCCGTCGTGGGGACGACCAAAGTTTCAGGAGGCGTGTCAGAGGCATAGCGAAGGCGGGACTTGGGCGTGCCTAACACATGGGCGTCCTCGACCCATAAAGGAAAAAAGAAGGGTGTCCCTCACGAGCACTTGGCCGACTTTACTTGGTCCATTTTTTTCTTACAACCAAGCCTCAAAAAGGTGCCCAAACTGACCAGAGGACCATCGGAGGGAATCGGGGATGACCTCCCCTTACTCCCCAAATGGTCACTAACCCCCTCCCACCCTCAAAAAACAACTTAAAAAATATTTTGTGCTAGCCTCTATGCCAGCCTCAAATGTCATACTCAGGTCCATCACAGCAGTAGGCAGGTCCCTGGAGCAGTTTTAGTGGGTGCAGTGCACTTCAGGCAGGCGGACCCAGGCCCACCCCCCCACCCCCGACCTGTTACACTTGTGGTGGTAAATGTGAGCACTCCAAAACCCACCACAAACCCACTGTACCCACATCTTAGTGCTCCCCTCCACCCCTTGGGGCTATGGTAGTGGTGTACAGTTGTGGGGAGTGGGTTTTGGGGGGCAGGGGTTTGGGGGGCTCAGCACACAAGGTAAGGGAGCTATGCACTTGGGAGCAATTTGTGAAGTCCACTGCAGTGCCCCCTAGGGTGCCCGCTTGATGTCCTGGCATGTCAGGGGGACCAGAGCACTACGAATGCTGGCTCCTCCCATGACCAAAGGGCTTGGATTTGATCGTTTCTGAGATCGGCGTCCTCAGTTTCCATTACAGCCAAAAATCAGAAACGATCAAGTCTAAAAACGACCATGTCTAAAGTCGACCTAAATTTCAAGATTTGGACGTCCCTGACCATATTATCAAAACGAAAGATGGACGCCCATCTTGTTTCGATAATACGGGTTTCCCCGCCCCTTCATGGGGCCATCCTGTGAGGACTTGGACATCCCTTTCGATTATGCCCCTCAAAGGGTAAAAAAAAAAAAAGGCTTATAAATTAGCCAATTCAAGTCCCAAAAAAATGAAGGACACAGAAAATAACTGCGAGTTAAAAAAATCGAAGCCACCCCTGATAATATCTCACCAAGGTCAAATCCACAAAAGCAATATATAAACTGAAAATGGTATATACATCACTGAGGCATCCTTCCATAGGACATGTTATAACTGTAAAATTGAAATAAATGTTAAAAAAACAGACAACAAAAATCGCGAACCGTGACATCAGATAAACGTCATCCACATATTTTATGTATACACTAGCCGTTAAGCCCGTTAAAACGGGCGAGATTTCCAGCTACCCTCCTCCTCGCCGCCGCTCCCTCCCCCTCCGTACCGGGCCCCCTGCACTGACCTGACTGCGCCTCTCACCTCCGTGTGAAAGCGCTGCAGGCAGCAGCAGATCGTTCTGCTGCTGCCTGCAGCGCTTCCACACAGAGGTGAGAGGCGCTGTCAGGTCAGTGCAGGGGGCCCGATACGGAGGGGGGCGGGAGCGGCGGGGATGGGGGGGGAGGGGGGAGGTTGGTGCGCGTGATGTTCGTTTCCAGGCTCCAGTGGCAGCACCCGTCAGTCCGACTCCGTTTCCCTCTCTGTTCCGCCCTCTGACGTCATCACATCTTGACGCGAGGGCAGGACAGAGAGGGAAGTCTCTACTGCGCATTTGCAGGTGAGTCGGTCACTTGCCATTTATATGTTTGATAATCAGGGCGCCAAAAAGAAAAAAAGAAATAATAAAAAGAGGACTGAACACTATCATTGGTATCCAGTAACGCATAAAAGCCACTGTTATCCGATCCTCTTGACAAACCCTGTAAATATGAAAAAAATTAAAAAAATAAAAATAAGAGCACTGATACTGAAACCATAAAACAGTGTCAGAATACAAACCATGATGTCAAATGAACATAACTAAAAGCTAATGCATAGAGAAAATATATCCTTGCACAAAAACATACTTAATACCGCACATAATAGTGGACAATAACAGTACTCTACATAATTAGAGAAAAAAAAAAATATATATATATATATAACCACTAGTACCGAAGGTAACATACGTTCTTCTTGTCACAAATAATTTGCGTGAAGCATACAGAAAGCATAATGAGGATAGCAGTGTCCTATTCATACTTAACATTATCAAAGAAAGTAAAATCTGTCTCCATATTTAAAACTTTAGGATGTAGAGTCTGTAATTCAAAGATTAGTTGCTGTTCTTTATGGAAAAGATGCATATCAACTGGTCCTCCTCTCCATGATTGTTTAAACACAGAAAGAACACAGAAATGGAAGTCATCAAATCTATGTCCTTGAGCAACAGAATGTTCAACTAATGGTTTATCTAGCATATTTCTTTTAAACGCACTTCTGTGCTCAATAACCCTAAAGTTAAATATCCTCTATGTGTTACCTAAGTATGCTAGACTACATGGACACAATGCTGTAAAGATGACATTTGTAGTTTTGCAATTTGAGAACTGTTTTAAATGAAATTTCTTACTGGATGATGGTATACAGAATACTTTGGTTTTCTTGTTGTAATACTTGGTAGTGCAGATGGTACAAGCATATCTCTTAGATTTTTTTTCACTTTTGTAAGACACAATTAATTCTTTATTATTAAATGGAACTAAGCCTTGTATTAAGTGCCAATGTTTCCTCAAGATCTTATCAATAGGATTAGAAATATGTGTAAATGGAAGTGTGCAGACAACCTTATCATTAATCTTCTTTTTGACTGGTTGTAACAGATCTTTCCTGGAAACTCAGTTGCTTTCTGATAACCTTTATCAATACACTTTATAGGATACCCCTTTGAAGAAACCATCTCTTCAAATCCATTGATCTTAAATGATAGATACGGAAATCGGAACACAGACGCTTCAAGCATAAAAATTGACTAAACGGAAGATATGCCTAGTATACTTGAGGAATTTATTGACACCCACCCATAGGTTTACGGTAAATGTCAGTTGAAAAACCTTTTCCATTTATACTACTATTAATATCCAAAAAAGACATACTATTTTTGTTATAATTCATTTGAAATTTGAAATTAGAATCCAAAGTGTTCAACCACATACAGAACTTCTCTAGGTCGCACACCCGTCCCTTTCCAAATCAAAAAAATATCAGTGATGGACTGTTTCCATAGGTATATTTTATCAGAGAACATAGTGTCTGAAAGGTATTTATCCTCAAATCACCCACATAAAGATCTTTCACTTTCCACTGCGACTGTTCCTGATGCCTTCAAACATGCCGTGGTCATACCACTCCTTAAGAAGCCTTCACTTGACCCTACCTGTCCTTCCAACTATCGACCCATCTCCCTCCTTCCCTTCCTCTCCAAGATACTTGAACGTGCCGTTTACTGCTGCTGTCTTGACTTTCTTTCATCTCAAACTGTTCTTGACCCGTTCCAATCTGGCTTTCGCACTCTTCATTCAACTGAAACTGCACTTACAAAAGTTTCCAACGACCTGTTACTGGCCAAATCCAAAGGTCTCTATTCTATCCTCATCCTTCTCGATCTATCCACCGCTTTTGACACTGTTGATCACAGCTTACTCCTTGATATGTTGTCTTCACTTGGATTCCAGGGCTCTGTTCTTTCCTGGTTCTCCTCATACCTCTCGCTTAGCAACTTTAGTGTACACTCTGGTGGATCCTCTTCCACTTCTATCCCACTACCAATCGGTGTACCCCAGGGTTCTGTTCTCGGTCCTCTCCTGTTCTCCATCTACACTTCTTCCCTTGGCTCTCTGATATCATCCCATGGCTTTCAATACCATCTCTACGCTGATGACTCCCAGATCTACCTCTCTATCCCCGAAATCTCAACCAGCATCCAGACCAATGTATCAGCCTGCCTATCTAATATTGCTGCCCGGATGTCTCAATGTCATCTGAAACTTAACATGGCCAAAACCGAGCTTCTCATCTTTCCCCCTAAACCCACCTCTCCTCTCGCCCCTTTCTCTATTTCCGTGGATGGCACTCTCATTCTCCCTGTCTCATCAGCTTGTAACCTTGGGGTCATCTTCAACTCCTCTTTCTCCTTCTCTGCTCACATTCAGCAGATTGCCAAAACCTGTTGTTTCTTTCTCTATAACATCAGCAAAATCCATCCCTTCCTCTCTGAGCACTCTACCAGAACCCTTATCCACACTCTTACCACCTCTCGCCTAGATTATTGCAACCTGCTTCTCACCAGCCTCCCACTTAGCCATCTCTCTCCTCTTCAATCAGTCCCAAACTCTGCTGCGCGACTCATTTTCCGCCAGAGTCACTATGCTCACATTAGCCCTCTCCTCAAGTCACTTCACTGGCTCCCTATCTGTTTCCGCATTCAATTCAAACTTCTTACTGACCTATAAGTGCATTCACTCTACCGCTCCCCAGTACCTCTCTACTCTTGTCTCTCCCTACACCCCCCCCCCTCGGGTACTCCGTTCTGTGGATAAATCTCTCGTCTGACCCCTTCTCCTCTACTGCTAATTCCAGACTCCGTTCCTTTTATCTCGCTGCACCTCATGCCTGGAATAGACTTCCCAAGCTTGTACGACTAACCCCGTCTTTGGCCGTTTTCAAATCCAGGCTAAAAGCCCACCTCTTTAACACTGCCTTTGACTCCTAACCACTACTCACTTGCCCCGTACCCTTTTATCCCCACCTCTTTAATTCCCTTACCTCTTAGTTGTTCTGTCTGTTTGTCTGTCCTATTTAGATTGTAAGCTCTTTGAGCAGGGACTGTCTTTTCATGTATGGTGCACAGCGCTGTGTATGCCTTGTAGCACTATAGAAATGATAAGTAATAGTAGTAGCATACCATCATGAATTGCTATAAAAGCCAGAGTAAGTATTTTGAATTTGATCCAAATTGGAAGCCAATACAATCTGCGAAATAAGGGAGTAACATGTCTCTACATCTAACCCTGTAAAGAAATTGAGCCACTGTATTTTGCAGGGCTTGTAGCCATTTTAGATTGGTTTGAGAAATGTTAGCATAGATGGCATTGCAATGATCTTATCGAGAACCTACATAGGTGTAGTAAAGTTTGCAAAGCTTCAGTATCTAAAAAATTGCAGATTGAGTGTAAATGACATAAGGTAAAAAAAAACCCGTCTTTAGAACTGTCAAAATATATTGAGAAAAAATTTAATATGAATTTAGAATGATGCCTAAGTAATGGAATGAATTAACTGGGGAGATCTGCTTACCAAAAAGAGTGGTAACTAGAAGAGGTGTACAGCTGTGATCACTGATCCAACAAACAGTAGCTTGATAAACTAATATAGAATATCATCAGCATAAGAAAAAGAAGTGGCTCAAAAACCCTGTGTGTGTATAAACAGTGAGGATAGAAGAGGTTAAAAGGGGTAGGGGAAAAATATTGATCCCTTTAGGACCCCACAGCTTACTGATCTAGATGATGAAAGATTTGAATTCCAGGTAACTTGATAGGACCTACTGCCTTAACAAGCTTAAATCATCTCAAGACTGTACTGGCAAAACCCTTAATTTCAATCTTGCTATTCAGCAGTTAATGATGAATCAAGGTAAAGGGTAAACTTAAGCCTAACATAACCATAACTATCTTTTCCTGTACTGGCAAAATCCCTAATTTCAATCTTGCTGTTTAGCAGTTGATGATGACTTAGGTATAACAGAACCACCACTGTATCTTTGCCTGTGGGGGTGCTTATTCCGATTCCATTTGTCATGGGCACCGGGGAATATTGAAAGAATGCCATGCATTTCTTATTCCTGGGCACAAATTTGGTAAGACTACAGAGCAATGGGCTCTAAAGGAGAAAAAGTGGGATTAATATTTCCCTAATAGCTGAAATCTTAGTCTGAACAAAATCTACAAACTAGTTGGCAGATAAGAAAACCAAGGGAATATTGAGGAGGAAAGGACAGCCTTGAAGAGTTGCTTAGGATGGTTATCAGCACAGCAAATAAGCGCACAAAAAATATTAAGATTTTGCTTTCCAATTTTCAGCTTAGTAGTAGCTACATCCTTCCTTCACAGTCATTTTGTTTCTGCAGCCAGGATCTGCCCACCAGGGGATGCACTATCCTCTCACATTGAAGATACATCTCCAACAACTTCTGCCCAGGCATATAGATAGCTGGATGGATGGTGGACGTGAGGATCACCTGGTCATCTGCCTGCCTGCCTGGTGCGAAGACAGCGGACCTCACGTGTCATCTAGACAAGATCTTAGATAGTGCTGACAAGCCAGCTGTCTTGGTACATGTGATACCAATGACATACGAAAAATTGGGAGGGAGGTTCTGGAAGTCAAATTTTGGCTCTTAAGTAGAAAGCTGACATCCAGATCCTCCAGGGTAACATTTTCAGAAATGCCCCCAGTTCCAGACAAAGGATCCAAAAGGTAGGCAGAGCCCCAAATTCTCAATGTGTGGTTGAGAAAATGGTGCAGGGATGAGGGATTTACATTTGTTAGGAACTGAGCAACATTCTGGGAAAGGGGGAGACTGTTCCGAAAGGATGGGCTCCACCTTAACCTGGATGGAACCAGGCTACTGGCGCTAACTTTTAAAAAAGAGATAGAGCAGCTTTTAAACTAGAATGGGGCGGGGGAGCCAACAGTCACCCAGGAGTGCATGCATGGTTCAGTGTGGTGTATCCTTGAAGGATACTATTGAAACAGGATATTTAGGAAATCCCAGTAGAGAGGTTTCAACAATGCTGAAAGCAAACCTTTGGAAATGCACAATGGCTACTATGGTAGTCTCATCTTAAGTGATTGTGGCACTGCCCTTTCTTCACAAGGTGACTTCTGAAGGCACTGCCTGAGAGGAGCAGACAAGACAGAAGGAAGAAGATCCGCTGAACATTGCACATTCTGCGATGATTTCTTCTGATCTTCTTCCCTGTAATGTTTCCTTTGCCAAAAAAGCGGCCACTGAGGTTTCTGGCTCTTGAGGACATTCTGCCATACTCATGAATTTTGCTGAGCAAATGGGCCCCAAACCAATGCAAACAATCCATGGCCTTCATTGTTGGCTATTTTCTGGCACAAGCTGGTCTAGGCCTAGACAGTGGTTGGGCTTGTGTCGCAAAAGGGTATAAAAATTTTAAGAAAATCTACTTTTTGGGTTGGAGGGTTTTATGAACTAAAGAAAATAAATTAAAGGACAACAGCATTGGTAGGACAAGAAGAGAAACTCAAAATGTTCTTGGAGAGCTTCATTTTTGTACCTTTTAGCAAAGCAAGAAAAAGAATGAGGGGGATTACTGCTCGTAGGAAAAGCTGTATAAACTCAGAACTTTACATTAGTTTTGAGCTCTGGAAGACCTGTTATGACCCAATGGTGTCAGACATTACCCACTTGTGTGCCGATTTAGGGGGGAAAGCTATCAATGTGGGCTACTGTTGTTATTTAACCATTAATCCCAGTTATTTGTAACTAGGTCTCATTGTATAAAATGGGACCTGTGCTAAAATAGCATGAGTTAATGGTAAACTATCCCCATCTTAAGTGTAGCCTATGATGATAACTTCCCCTTCAATCCTGCATGTCAATGGAGAAAAATCCCCTTAAAAACATAAATCATACTAAGAGTAAGATTTTTACTTACCTTTAAGTCAACCATTCACCTATGCCCCCCGAACACCATTTCCCTTCTGTTTCTGTACCTCTCAGTATCCAGCTTCTTCTTCTTCTCTCTTTCTCTTCCACACCAATGTGTCTCTCTCCTCCCAACTCTACCCAGCTTCTCGCCCTCTCTTCCCCCACCACCACCCGTTCCAGCATCTGACTCACCTTCCTTCCCTTTCTCCTTCCACTATAGGTTCAGTATTTGACTCAGCCTTGCCTCCAGCATCGCCCCACTCCTACAGCTCCAGCACCTCACCCCCTTCCCTCCAGCACCTCTCCCCCTTCCCTCCAACACCCCTCCCACGGGTCCAGCACCACTCCCCTTCCCTCCACCACTCATCTCATCCCATGGATCCAGAACCCAACCCTCTCACACTGGTCCAGAACCTGAATCTCCACCCACTGGTACAGCATCTCCTTCATCTCGGGGTCCAACACCCCTTCCCCTTCACCCCCACGGGTCCAGCACCTCTTCCACTTCCCTCCAGCTCCGACCTCCTCCCACTTGTCCAGCAACTCTCTCCTACCCTCCAGCATTCCTTTCCTCCCATGGGTCCAGCACCCCACCCTAGTTCCAGTGGTCCAGCAACACTCCCTTTTCATCCAGCACCCCCTCCTCCAATGGGTTCAGTACCTCCCCCTAGCCTCCAGCACCCCCTTCTTCCCATGGGTCAGCACCTCTCCCCCTTTCCTCCACCACCCACCTCCTCCTATAGGTCCAGCACCTCTCCCCCTTCCCTCCACTACCCACCCATTCTACAGGTCCAGCACCTCTACCCCTTCCATCCACTACCCACCCCTCCCAAGAAACCAGCACCTTTCTCCCCTTCCCTCCACCACCCACACCCTCCCATGGGACCAGCACCTCCCCTGTTCCCTCTACCACCCACCTAATTCCAAGGAACCAGCATCTCTCCGCCTTCCCTGCACCACCCACCTCCTCCCACGACACCAGCATCTCTCCGCCTTCACCACCCACCACCTCCCATGGGTCCAGCACCTCTCTCCCTTCCCTCCAGAACCCCTTTACTCCCAGGGGTCCAGCGCCTCTACCACCCCTCCTGTACCTCTCTCCCTTCCCTATAGCACACCCTCCTCCCACAGGTCCCACATCTCTCCCCTACAGCAGAACCCCCTCTTCCTAGGGGTTGTTAATATGTGTTCTAGCTTGAGACCTATCCACTGGAATGGTGGTGGGCCAAGCTACACAGCTTGGAACAGCTGAAAAGTACTAACTAGGCCCAATAACCTACTGATGGCCTTATAGCAGAGAGCTTGCAAAAGCAGAGCTGCTTGGTGAGTCTTAATGAAACCTGGTACAAGTTTCAAATTGAGTGTAACACTTAAGATGAGGAAATTAGAGATACAAATGATAAAAGTTTGGTTCTTAAGATGGAGAATGTGTTAGAGAAAATGGCTTCTGGTATCATAAGATATAAAAACACATGATCTCTGTCATAAGATCAGAAAAGAGGAAGTGAAAGTGTAAAAGTTGAAATTATTAAGCAATCTTTGGGAGGAGGGGCAGGTGGGCACCTGACCGGAGGTCATGACTCACAGATTAAGTAATATTAGAGAAAAAAAATCCCTCTCCATAGACTTGTATTGGGACCAAAGACTATAAAAGAGATGAGAATTAGACAGATTTTTGGAAGATTCCCCTACGCTTTCTTGACGGCGAAGCTCTGGCCAGTTGGTCCCAAAACCTGCCTGCTGAATGTATTTGATTACAACCTGACTTGGTAAGAATTAAAGAATATTTCTATAACTAAACTATTTCTGTCTTCATTTCAACTTAGTCTTTATCTTCTACCTGTCCTACAACACCCACAGGGAAAAGCTTTCTTCACTGAAGCTGTTTTATAGCTCTTTTCTAGATTTAATGTGGGAACATAAATGGCCAAAGATTCACTTAGATCCAAATAGACAGAAAGCTGTGGTCATGGGAATTAGATTTGAACTGCGCCTTCTGATGCCTCCCCAACAGCGATACCCATGGGAAAGGGTGTCGCTGGAATTCAGGGAGGCGGTCCGCAAGATCGTAGAAGAACAAACCCCATGTACACCTCCGTGTGGAAGGATCCCACGGGGGTCTATAGAGGGGTAGATTAAAAACAGGGTCCAGCATCTCACCCCCTTCCCTCCAACAACCCCCTCCCTCCCACGGGTCCAGCACCTCACCCTCTTTCCTCCAACGCCCTTCTTCCCTCCACCACCCACCTCCTTCCATGGGACCAGCACCTCTCCCCCTTCCCTCCACCACACACCCTCCCATGGGACCCCCTTCCCTCCACCACACACACACTCCCATGGGACCAGCACCTCTCCCCCTTCCCTCCACCACCCACCTCCTTCCACTGGTCAAGCACCTCTCCTCTTTCCCTCCACCACCCACCTCCTCCCATGGGACCAGCAGCACCTCTCCCCCTTCCCTTCACCACCCCCTCCCTCCCTCCCACGGAACCACCATCTCTCCCCGTTCCCTCCACCACCACCCCCTCCCTCCCACAGAACCGCCACCTCTCCCCCTTCCCTCCACCACCTCCCATGGGACCACCACCTCTCCCCCTTCCCTCCACCGCCCATGGGACCAGCACCTCTCCCCTTCCCTCCACCACCCAAGGGACCAGCATCTCTCCCCCTGCCCTCCATCACCACCCCCTCCCATGAGACCAGCATATCTCCCCTTCCCTCCAACACCCACCTCCTCCCACGGGACCAGCACCTCTCCCCCTTCCCTCCAACACCCCCCCCCCCACAGATACAACTCACCCCCTTCCCAACAACCCCCCTCCTCCCACAAGTCCAGCAACTTACCCCTTTATTTCCAACCCCCCCCCCTCCTCCCACAGATCCAGCACCTCTCCTACTTCCCTCCAGCACCTCCTCCTCTCACGGGTCCAGCACCGCCTCCTTACCTCCAGCATCCCCGTCCTCCCACAGGTCAGCACCGCCCCCTTACCTTCAACACCCCCATCCTCCCACGGGTCAGCACCTCTCTCCCTTCCCTCCAAATCTCCCTCCGCCCATGGGTCCAGCACCTCACCTTCTTCCTCCTGTGTGTCCAGCACCCTTTTAGCACTTGGTTGCTAAAAAATATTCATATATTACAAAGAGCATGTGCTCATATTCTTCACTGCGCACACTAAAGCTGTGTGGCCCAAGAAAAGTACAACTATCCAAACAGATGGAACTTGCAAAACTGTACAGTCTTGTAAAGCACAGAAGCATGGCCAGGCAAGTTCCAAAAATGTGATGCTGCTATGCTGAAGGAATTTGCCCACAGCATCTGAAACAGGAAGTGGAATATAAGAACTATGCAGGAGGGGAGGGGAGGGGGAGAGTACTGGATTTTGGTTTATTGCATTTTATATACCACCCTTCTGGGAGCAGAACAAGACCCATTTACAATCAAATGAAAAATGGAAAGAAATACCATTAGTAATAAAAATAGTAAAGAATACATATATTCAAGGGTAAAAAAACAAGCAAATCAATTGTACTAGATTAATCTGTTCAGTCGGTCTCTTTCAGCTAGTGCCAGACTGAACGCCTTCCAAAATAGGTGGGTTTTTAAGACTACTATGGTTGAAAGGATGAACAACAATTCTGGGGGGATGAAATAAAGCATACGATGGGATGGAACTGCAGCAGGGGAAGAAAAGAGTGCTGCAGTTGACCTGGGGTTCAGGGGGAATTATAGTGGGGTTGGGCTTCAGATGAATAAAGATCAGCACTTCATGTTCCATTGAATTTTCAATGGGGCACAGCTTGTGGAAACCAAACACTGCTGGAATCATTCTAGTCTTCTGTCACAGTGATGTCTTTAACGTTTCAAGAATTCATTATGACCCATGTTCTTTCTAAACTAGTAGATGATTGCCCCTTGGTAGTCTAACAGATAACTCCCTTCCTCCATATTTCCTCTGCCTGAAGTGAAGTACAACTGCATCACTCCACTAGATCCCTGAATGAGTACATCTTTGGCTTCCTGTAAAGTCTGTCAATTAGTAAAGCACACCACAATCTTCTTATACATAGGCACATAAGAAGCTATGCAAGGTCACTATATGCTACATTTATGTCTGTTATCTTTCCTGGAAGAACAGGTAGCTATACAAGAAAAAGAGTCTAGAGGAAAAAAAAAGCCAAGGTTGGTGAACGGTTTGCTGCAAGTGGAGTATCGCAAAAAGCTGAGGTCATGCCCTAGTATTAAAGCTAAGTCAGTAAGAGAAATTGTAAAGTATAAAACAAGGAAAATGAAGATAAAGTACTAGAACAACATAAAGAAAGAAAAAAAAAAGACAGTAAAATAGACAATGAAGGAAAAAATTATGAAGAAAAATGGGGAAATAAAATCAGAGACACAGAAAAGATGGAAAAATGTTTATTTTCTGTCAGTTTGAATTTACTATACAATTTTCATCCAGTATTACACAAATTTTTCTTGTGTTGCAGTCAGTTACGTAAAGCTTGCCATTAAAATATTCTTGGATGCAGACAGGATGGTATATCACTCAAAATCAAATGACAGGCAAGGAAGACCTGAAAATATTATGCTATATAGTGCACCAATGAACTATTACAGCAAAAATGTAATAATCTTGAAAAACTAATTATGCCTTATCTGATAAACTCTAGTTCCTTGAGTCCTGCCAGACCAGTGCGGATCAGTGAGGAATATACCCACCCTGCAGGAGACAGCAGAGCAAAATCCTGCTCCAACCACTATAACCTGTCAATATATATATATATATATATATATATATATATATATATATATATATATATATATATATATATATATATATATCATATATATCAATATATATAAATGGCGAGTGTTGTACTCACTCGCAAATGCGCAGTAGAGACCCTCTCTGCCCCGCCCCGTGTCAATACGTGATGATGGGGGCAGAACAGAGAGGGTCTCTACTGCGCATTTGCGAGGGACATCGCCGTCGCTAACGCTCCCCCCACCCGGAGTCGCTGCCGTCACCCACCTTCCAACCGGTCGGGCCCTCGCTCCGCTATTGAAACAGTGAGGGCAGGCAGCACACAGCTCTGCTGAGCTGCAGTCGGCCTTAACTTCTTCTTCTCTGCCTGTGTCCCGCCCTCGACGATGTTACGTCACACGAGGGCGGGACACAGGCAGAGAAGAAGAAGGAAGGCCACGGCAGCTCACCAGCAGAGCTTTGTGCTGCGTACCCTCGCTGTTTCAATAGCGGAGCGAGGGCCCGACCGGTTGGAAGGTGGGTGACGGCAGCGACTCCGGGTGGGGGGAGCGTTAGCGACGGCGGTGTCCCTCGCAAATGCGCAGTAGAGACCCTCTCTGCCCCGCCCCGCGTCAATACGTGATGATGGGGGCGGAACAGAGAGGGTCTCTACTGCGCATTTGCGAGGGACATCGCCGTCGCTAACGCTCCCCCCACCCGGAGTCGCTGCCGTCACCCACCTTCCAACCGGTCGGGCCCTCGCTCCGCTATTGAAACAGTGAGGGCAGGCAGCACACAGCTCTGCTGAGCTGCAGTCGGCCTTAACTTCTTCTTCTCTGCCTGTGTCCCGCCCTCGACGATGTTACGTCACACGAGGGCGGGACACAGGCAGAGAAGAAGAAGGAAGGCCACGGCAGCTCACCAGCAGAGCTTTGTGCTGCGTACCCTCGCTGTTTCAATAGCGGAGCGAGGGCCCGACCGGGTGGAAGGTGGGTGGCGGCAGCGACTCCGGGTGGGGGGAGCGTTAGCGACGGCGGTGTCCCTCGCAAATGCGCAGTAGAGACCCTCTCTGCCCCGCCCCCGCGTCAATACGTGATGACGAGGGCGGAACAGAGAGGGTCTCTACTGCGCATTTGCGAGGGACACCGCCGTCGCTAACGCTCCCCCCACCCGGAGTCGCTGCCGTCACCCACCTTCCAACCGGTCGGGCCCTCGCTCCGCTATTGAAACAGTGAGGGCAGGCAGCACACAGCTCTGCTGAGCTGCAGTCGGCCTTAACTTCTTCTTCTCTGCCTGTGTCCCGCCCTCGACGATGTTACGTCACACGAGGGCGGGACACAGGCAGAGAAGAAGAAGGAAGGCCACGGCAGCTCACCAGCAGAGCTTTGTGCTGCGTACCCTCGCTGTTTCAATAGCGGAGCGAGGGCCCGACCGGGTGGAAGGTGGGTGGCGATGGCTCCGGGGGGGGGGGCAACTCGGAGGGGGAGCGGCAAACTCAGCGGCGGGGGGGGGCCTTTCAACCCCCCCCCTTCCTATACTAGCCCGTTTTTACGGGCTCAACGGCTAGTATATATATATATATTTTTTTTTTTTTAATCAAGCTGTCTTCATTAGAGTATTTGCTTCTTATACTACTTCTAAAGTGTTTACCGTCATATACCAATGCATTCCCCCTTTTTTCACTAAGTTGGGCAACCCATGGTTATCTCTCTCTCTCTCTCTCTCTCTCTCTCACTACTCCCCAGATTTCTTTGGCAGTCTCCTGAACTGGTCTGGCAGAATTCATGGAATGACAATTATCAGGTAAGTCATAACTGTACTTTCCTCTTCATCCACGCCAAACCAGAGGGATGTACAAAAGCCTTCTTCATCTGGAGCTGGGGGAGTCCACCGCTGCCACTAGAAATGCTGCTCCAAAGGCAGCTTGCTTTCTGGATCTCAGGTATAGTCTATAACGTTACAAAATAGGGATGAAGAGATGTTAATATCATTGCTCTACAGTTATATTTCAGCAAAACTGACCTATACTCAACCCATGAGGCTGTCTGGACCCTGGTTGTGTATTATCTTCAAGTCCTTTGCAAATTTGTACATCCCACTGGTCTGGCATGGATGAAAATTAAAGTACAATTATGTCTCACCTGATAACTGTCATTCCTTGATTCCTGTAACACAACATGGCAGACGGTCTGCAAGATCCAATGTGAGTAGTAAAGAAGAGCACATCATATGTAATTGCAGACGGTCTGCAATTACACATAGTCTGCTCTTCTTTGCTACCCACATTCCCCAAGTCCTGCCAGACCAGATCAGGAAACTGCCCAAGAAATGGCGGGGGGGGGGGGGGGTATTGGGAGTGACAGAGGGAGATACCACAGGTTCCACAACTTACTGAAAAATGGGGGAATACATCAATATATGAGCTTAAACATTGAGCAATATGTAATAAAAGATGCAAAAGCTCAGTTATGGAGACAGCTTTATTTAAAAAAAACTAGTAAAAAAGGCCTGTTTCTGACATAAATGAAATGGGCACTAGCAAGGTTTTCCTCGGAGTGTGTATGTTTGAGAGACTGTGTGAGAGAGAGAGAGAGAGAGAGTGAATGTGCGAGTGTGTGTGTGTATGACAGAGAGAGAGTGAGACTGGGTGCGAGTGTGTCTGTGAGAGAGTGTGTGTGTGAGATTGAGAGTGTGTGCCAGGAGCCCCCCCCCCTCCCTCCCAGTTCCAGTGTCCCCCCTCTCCCTCCCAGTTCGTGTCTCCCCTCCATCTGTGTTCCAGGGTCGTCGTCCCCCCTCCCTCCGAGTTGAAGGGTCGTTATTCCCCTCCCTTCCTCCGAGTTCCAGGGTCGTCGTCCCCCGCCCTTGTGGAAACAGGAAATGAGGGCGGGACCACAGCTGAGAGAGAGAAGGCCCGAGCCTGCACCCGTTTTACCACTGCTGCCCGCCGCCGTAACCCTGACTTAGTAAGTGAAGATGACTTTAAAAAATTGGAGGAAGGGAGACTGGGACTCGAAGGGAGGGATGACGACACCCTCATGCATGTGACATCGCGTTCCTTTGCCTGGCAACTATGCAGCGTGCCCTTCCCTCTCACTGTTCCGCCCTCGACATCATCACGTTTTGACGCGAGGGCAGAACAGAGAGAGAGATGGTGACAGACTGACGAACCTTATGAACGCTTCACTTCAAGTGTGCCATGGACAGCTTCAGAACATTGGAGGTGCAAATTATTATAGTAGATATATATATAGCTTATAGTGAATGGAGCAGAAATTTACTCTGCTTCCTCCTGCTGCAGGAAAAGTATTTTCCTCACTGATCTGAACTGGTCTGGCAGGAGTCAAGGAACTACAGTGACCTAAAATAAACTACTGTATTTTTCCTGGGTGTCATTCTCTGTTGCCAGCATATCAGGGAGAGCTAGTGGATCTAGGGCTGGGGGGATAAGTGTGACAAATACTCCTACATATCTGATGAGCCATACACTCTTGTTCCTGGGTTAATCTGAGGGAAGGGGGTGGGAGGATTGGGAAGGGAATGCGAGATACTAGACACCTGGGAGGGGTTAGGAAACGAAAGGAGAGATGCTGGATACTTGGGTGGGGGTAGGCAAGGGGGGAGATCCTGGGTAACTCATAGGAGCAAGAGAAGGGCAGATGCTGGACACATGGGAGGGGAAGGAAGGGGAAGTGCTGGACGTTGCAGGAGGGGGGTGCGTACAAGGCTGAAAGTTCATGTAGGGCATTAGATAGCCTTGAGCGGACCCTCTCTTTACCAGCTTTACCAGCCACCTTCCTTGCTGAGACCAGGAAGGAGAATATATCCCTCACTGCTCTGGATTGGACTGGCACGGATTAAGTAATATATCTGCCCTGTGTTTTAAAAATGGTCACAGATTTGAAATTTTAAATGATTTTGTTCTAAATGGGGCCCTACACATGCTAATGACAATATTTGCTTTCTCTTCCTCACCACAGTGGAATTTCATCTGCCACAAAACTGATCATGGAGACACACATTTGACAAGAAGGCTCCCGACAGACTCAGCAGAGGGTAAAGGAGAGAAGGCTGAGAGATAAATAGTATCTAAAAGACAGCCACCAAATTTCCAGAAATAAAATATCTCCTGTGAAAGAGCACAAGCCTGATTAACATTCAGGGAGCTTATCAAGATATCCACCTTTTCAGAGGCTATGGTGAATGTTATTTTCCTATGCAGATTTTAAGTATATTGACCATTCCAATGCCTACCCCCCTCCCCGTTTACAAAGCTGTATGGCAATGCTGACACAGCCCAGTCACTTTGAATGGGTTGTGTTAGCACTGCCGCATGTCTATGTAAATGGGGGGGGGGGGGAGGGCTAGTCAGCTAAAGAGTTACTTGGTGAGATCCTTATGGGTGAAAACTGACCCTTTGGCAGCTAGTTTTAGTGTGGCAAAAAAAAAAAAGGGAGACAGGCTAAGGAAAGAAAATACACGCATAGGTTTTATTTTCAAATCTACATGTGCAAGCTGACCCATAGAAATTGTAGGTACAAGGTGAATACTTACTGTGCATATCTTGTGGCTATTTTCAGTAATGAAACTACCTGTATAATGTTCTTCTGAAAGCTAACTGCAAGACACACATGTACAAGTTCCTGCAACTGTGTGGGTTCTTCAAAACTGATGCTATAAAATAAATTACAATTAGACAGAACGTGGGCCCCTTCCTCTGGTTACCTCACTCCCCAAGTAGCTTGAATCCCTCCTTAAGCTTGATCTCCTTTCCACTTTGCTCCCTGAGAAGTTCAATCCCAGTGGACATCCCCTGCTTTCTTTTTCTCTCCCTTCCTCACCCCACCACAGTTTTCTCTACATCTCTCTCTCAAATCCCTCCTTGGGTACACACATCCTCTTAGCTCCCTCTCCACACAAACATCCATAGCTCTTCTCATACTTTCCCCCCAGCCCATACACCCCTCCTGTACTCAACCACACCCATCCCCTTAGTTCATCTAAGGCCCCTCTCCCCACATACCACATGTAGCTCTTTCAATCCTACCCCTGCCCTCACCAGATGTATATCCAGTGGTGTGCTGGAGCCGGCTCTAAAGAGCCGGCTGTTAAATTGTTTTAAGATCTTGCGAGCCGGTTGTTCTAGCATGGCGAGCCGGCTCCAGTAAATGAGGTAAGCATGGCAGGAGAGTGCCACAGGCCATGCTTACCCCACTTACCTCACCTCCCACAGCCCTCATTTGCCTGCGCCCGCCCCGCGCCGCCTGGGAGGTTTAAATCTTTTATTTACCTCCGTTGCAGCGGCCGCGTCATTGAAAGCCCTGCCCATCTCTAGCCTTCCCTTCGTGAGTTCGTTCCCTCAGAGTCCTGCCTCCTTCTGACGTCATTTCCTCTTTCCGCGAGTGTGGGACTCTGAGGGAACGAACTCATGAAGGGAAGGCTAGAGACGGGCAGGGCTTTCAATGATGCGGCTGCTACGACGGAGGTAAATAAAAAAAGATTTAAACCACACAGGGTGACACTGTGGCAGGAACAAAAGGGGATGTTGGGGGGAGAAGAGGGCGAGCAGGTGGATATGAATGAGAGGGGAGGATGGGGCAAAGGAGAATCGCTGGACATGGATGGGAGCGGGAGAGGAGGGCGAAGGAGAATCACTGGACATAGATGGGAGGGGAGGGCGGGGGCAAAGGAGAATCGCTGAACATGGATGAGAGGGGAGGGCGGGGACAAAGGAGAATCGCTGGACATGGATGGGAGCAGGAAGGGAGGGAGGGTGAAGGAGAATTGCTGGACATGGATGGGAGGGGGAGGGCAGGGGCGTGAGGAGAATCACTGGGTATGGATGGATGGAGGGGGCAGGGTAGAGAAGAGAATTGCTGGATATGGAGGGGGGGAGGAGAATTGCTGGATATGGATGGGTGGATGGAGGGGAGGGCAGGGGAGAGGGTTGCTGGACAAGGACGGATGGAGGGGAAGGCAGGGGAGAGGACAGGAGGGTTGCTGGACATGGACGGATGGAGGGGAGGAGAGGAGAGGGGAGAGGACAGGAGGGTTGCTGGACATGGACAGATGGAGGGAGGGCAGGGGGGAGGACAGGAGGGTTGCTGGACGTGGATGGACAGAGGGGCAAGGACAGGAGGGTTGCTGGACATGGACAGACAGAAGGGAGGGCAGGGGAGAGGAGGGTTGCTGGACACGGACGGATGGAGGGCAGGGGAGAGGAAGGGAGGGTTGCTGGACACGGACGGAAGGAGGGGAGGGCAAGGGAGAGGAGAGGAGGGTTCCTGGACATGGACGGATGGAAGGGAGGGCAGGGGAGAGGAGAGGAGGGTTGCTGGACATGGACAGATGGAGGGGAGGGCAGGGGAGAGAGGAGGGCTGCTGGACATGGATGGATGGATGGAGGGGAGGGAAGAGAGAGGAAGTGAGATGAATATGAATGGAGGAGAGAATAGAGAAATGCTGGACATGGATGGAGGGAGAGAGAAAAAATGCTGGATATGGATGGAGGAGAGGGAAGGGAGAGGGAGAGAAGAAATGCTGGACATGGATGGAGAGGAGGGAAGAGAGAGGAAGGAGATGAGGTGAGGGAAAAGGAAGAGAGCAGAAAAACTGCACATGGATGGAGAAAATAGGCAGAAGCTGGACCCACTGGACAGTCAAGTCTGCGGAGGACCCAGCTTTTACTAATGGATGTAGGGCAAAAAATGAAGAAGAAAGGAGGAAAGTAAAGGAATAAATGGAAAGGAAACCCTGGAAATGGAGTTAAGAGGACACATAGCAGCAGAATCAGATATTGGGCCAGCATGATCAGAAAAACAAAGTCACCAGACAGCAAAGGTATAAAAAATCATATTATTTTCATTATAGTGTTTGGAAAATGTCCACTTTGAGAATCAGGTGCTCAACATTAAAAGTTTATATTTATTTACTTATTTATGGCATTTTATCCCACATTAAACATGAATTAGATTGGAACCTGGGAGCATTTAATTTTTTTTTCCTGGAGAGAGTAATGCATTGCCCCCCGCCCTCCCCCAGGCTCTCTCCCCGGCTATAGCCAGTTCTGCAATTGTTGTTTTTTTTTTTTTTTGGGGGGGGGGGTCTCTCCCCGGCTATAGCCAGTTCTGCAATTTATTTTTTTTTGGGGGGGGGGCGCAGAGGTGGACCAGGAAGAGAGCATGTCGTTGAACACTTACCAAGCAAAAAAAACAGCACAAAGGGCCTTTAAAAACAAAAGGGAACACAGTTTTTTCATTAAAAAAATCCTTTAATAGTGAACTTTGATTGAAGAAAGACCCGACACGGGCCGTGTTTCGGTGCAACCGCACCTGCTTCAGGGGTCTGCATTAAACATATTACAGTAAACAATCAAAAAAATAATAATAATAACACAATCAACTAGATGAATATATAAATAAATATATAAATAAAATCACTTTGATAGGAACTAAGAATATAAATGAAACAAAATAGATAAAAGATCTAGATACATACATAAAATAAAATATGTATTTCAAACTTGTACCCACTCATTAACAAAGAAATAAGGCAAATATAAATTATGTTTGTTAAAAAAAATTTCATATGTAAGACAATATATTTCATTTGATAGTAAGAACACATGCAAATAAACTTAGATCAAAAGAAAGTGTGTCTAAGGAAAAAATTAGATACACATATAAAAATTATATATATACTGTATACATATATATATAGATATAGATATAGATATATATATAGATATATATAATCAATGAAGAACAGAAATGATAAGAAAATAACTCACCACACCAATGACAAAGGATCAAAGTGTTTTTATTTATATATTCATCTAGTTGATTGTGTTATTATTTTTTTTTTATTGTTTACTGTAATATGTTTAATGCAGACCCCTGAAGCAGGTGCGGTAGCACCAAAACACAGCCCGTGTCGGATCTTTCTTCAATCAAAGTTCACTATTAAAGGATTTTTTAATGAAAAAACTGTTTCCTTTTGTTTTTAAAGGCCCTTTGTGCTGTTTTTTTGCTTGGTCTTCTTTTTCTGTACTTGGTTCCCTCTCTTTGTCACATTATGTTGAACATTTACCAGCACACCACTCTGCATACCCCACCATAGTTTTGAACACCACCCCACCCCATAACTCGCAGCTCTCTCTCAAACTCATCCCCTCAACGTATACTCTCCCCATAGTTTTCAGTAAATCCCCTCAATACACGTCCTCATCCCTCTCCTTGTTGCCCCCTCCCCCCCCACAGCAGTATCCTCAGCTTGTCTTCCTTCCCTTATCCTCCCCATTCCAGCACACAACACAGGCAAGAAGCTCTTTTCCCACCCAACCACATGGTACTTATAGTGTGCACACCCTCTTCTTAGACATCTCCAGCTTATCCTCCATCTTTCCTATCTCTCCCCTCCTGCACTTTTCAGCACAAAACAGGAGGAAAGTATCTGCATGCCGCACTAGCTCTGACTGCAGAAGAATATGACCCTCACAGGATACCACAGAGTCCTGCAGTTCATATTCTGAAGTCAGAGCTAGCGCAGCAAAGGAGGACCACGAGGCATCTGATTTACAGGACACTGCCCATCTGTAATACCTCCGCTTCTCATCCAGTTTGGGCCACTCAGCTGGGTCGGAAAAAGGGGAGGAGAATTTTTGTTAACAAGAGGTTTAATTTATTTGTTACATTTGCACCCCGGGCTTTCCCACTCATAGCAGGTTCAATGCGGCTTACATAGTAGTAGGAATACAAAGTATAGTACAGAGAGAGCAGGCTAAGCTTGGCTTCTAGACCTCCTTTAATTACACCTTAACAAAAATGTTGTGCTCCTAGGCACCAAGGTCTTTGCCCTGACATGTTCCCAAAAGGATCAACTTGTACTATGGAAAGGTATTGTCTCTCATTCTCAGCGAAACAACAGGAGACTGTCTCCAGCTCACTGCTCATGATTTATACATTGATTTCAAGAGCCACAACAGGGGAAAGAAAATGGGATATGGGACTTCATATACCGCCTTTCTGTGGTTTTTGCAACTACATTCAAAGCGGTTTACATAGTATATACTTATTTGTACCTGGGGCAATGGAGGGTTAACTGAGTTGCCCAGAGTCACAGTTCCCCAGGATCAAAGTCTGCTGCACTAACCACTAGGCTAATCCTCCACACAGAACGGGGTGGATCACAAGGGCCATAGCCCTACCAATATTTTGCATAGCATCAGAGATCCTAACTTACCCAGTTCCAGGCTGGAGATTTGGGGCTAGTCCTGGATTTCTGGCCACCGCAAACAGGTACGTTATCAGGGGCATTTTCAAAAGAGATGGGTGTCCTTCTCTGAGGGTCGCCCAAATCGGCATAATCGAAAGCCAATTTTGGGCGTCCTCAACTGCAGTCCGTCGCAGGGACAACCAAAGTTCACAGGGGCGTGTCGGAGGCGTAGCAAAGGTGGGCGTCCTCGGCCAATAATGGAAAAAAGAAGGGCGTCCCTGACAAGCACTTAGTCAACTTTACTTGGTCCATTTTTTTTCACGTCCAAGCCTCAAAAAGGTGCCCAAACTGACCTGATGACCACCGGAGGGAATCGGGGATGACCTCCCCTTACTCCCCCAGTGGTCACCAACCCCCTCCCACCCTAAAAAAAAAAATTTTTTTAATGTTTTGCTAGCCTCAAATGTCATACCCAGCTCCATGACAGCAGTATGCAGGTCCCTGGAGCAGTTTTAGTGGGTGCAGTGCACTTCAGGCTGGCAGACCCAGGCCCATCCCCCCCCCCCCCCCACCTGTTACACTTGTGCTGGTAAATGTGAGCCCTTCAAAACCACCCGAAACCCACTGTACCCACATGTAGGTGCCCCACTTCACCCCTTAGGGCTATGGTAGTGTACAGTTGTGGGGAGTGGGTTTTGGGGGGTGTTGGGGGGCTCAGCACCCAAGGTACGGGAGCTATGCACCTGGGAGCAATTTGTGAAGCCCACTGCAGTGCCCCCTAGGGTGCCCGGTTGGTGTCCTGGCATGTCAGGGAGACCAGTGCACTACGAATGCTGGCTCCTTCCATGACCAAATGCCTTGGATTTGGTCATTTTTGAGATGGGCATCCTCAGTTTCCATTATCGCCGAAAACCGGGGACAACCATCTCTAAGGTTGCCCACCACAACATTTAGGTCGACCATCTCTAAGGTCGACCTAAATGTTGAGATTTGGGCGTCCCCGACCGTATTATCAAAACGAAAGATGGACCCCCATCTTGTTTCGATAATAGCAGTTTCCCCGCCCCTTCGCCGGGACGTCCTTAGAGATGGGCGTCCCTGTTCGATTATGCCCTCCACAGGACCTGCAGCACCAATTCAATGGGCAAGATCAAGCACTACAAACCCCAAACTGCTTTGGGATGTAAATGCAAAACCAGGGCAGTCCCAAAATCTCCAGACTCGAACTGGGTAACTTGCCAGCTATTATCAGCAACCATACTGCTTGGGGCTCAGCTGGAGATATATTTGTCCCCTTGTTCCCTCCAAATAGGGTTACCATACTTGTGGAGACAAATTGTGAACACAAAAAAATAAACTCCCACCACACCGTAACCTTGACCCCCCAAGAAAGACAGATTCTATAAGCAGTGAAAATACTGGTAAA
Source organism: Microcaecilia unicolor (assembly GCF_901765095.1). Classification (NCBI taxonomy): domain Eukaryota; kingdom Metazoa; phylum Chordata; class Amphibia; order Gymnophiona; family Siphonopidae; genus Microcaecilia; species Microcaecilia unicolor. The sequence goes on along the minus strand of NC_044035.1, from coordinate 65,296,957 downwards.
AATAACCAAATACAAAAGTAGAAAGGATGTACATTTCCAAAAAATGTAAACATCCATTAGCAGCATATCCCCCCTTCATCCATGTCCATTCTTTACCCTTTCCCCCATGTACGTCCCCCTCACCAATCATTTTTTCCAGCCCTCCCTCCTTCCTCCCCCCACCCACACAAGACTCCATCCACAGGGTGCCCTCCCCAAACTTACTTAACATGCTGTGGTGGTCTAATGGTGGCCTCTTTGAGGCAGGAATGAACCCCACTCTTTCCTGACTTTGCTCACTGCCTAGTGTCTTCAAGTGGTAGCCTTGCAAGACTTCCACCACTTGAAGTCTCGACAGCCATTTTGAAGCAGCAGCAGGCAGAAAAGAGTGGGGGGTCTTCAGGGTCATCAGCACCGTGGTTTCCCAAAGAATTGGGGGGGGGGTAGGTTTTAGTAGTGGCTGCAAGTTTCCAATGGCTGCAGGTGGTGGGTTTTGGGCACCTGCACCAGTAGGTTAAACTTGGAGTGATGCTTTGTACCAGGGGCGTATCTGCGTGGGGCCACAGGGGCCTGGGCCCCCGCAGATTTCGCCCTGGTCCCCCCTCCCACCCTCCCGTTTCTTACTTTTGCGCCGAGGTCCGCTTCCTCCTGGGCCTTTAAAACTATTTCTTCAGCTGGCGGGGGACCCCAACCCCCGCCAGCCAACCCGAGGTGACGTCTTTCAAGTTCTTCGTCCGCCGTGGCCGACGTGCTGGAGTTGAGCAACTGAATCCAGTTCGGAGTCTGACGTCATGCGACGTTCGGCGATGTCAGACTCCAAACTGGATTCAGCCGCTCAACTCCAGCACGTCGGCCACGGCGGACGAAGAACTTGAAAGACGTCACCTCGGGTTGGCTGGCGGTGGCGGGGGTTGGGGTCCCCCGCCAGCTGAAGAAATAGTTTTAAAGGCCCAGGAGGAAGCGGACCTCGGCGCAAAAGAAACTGCAATGGGGGAGGGCTGGCAGCGGGAGGGGGGTGGAGAGTCGTTGGTGCTGGTGGGGGGGTCCGGTAATGGCGGCGGGAGGGGGGGGAGTTAAATGTGCCCCCTCCCTCTGGCTCTGGCCCCCCCCCTACCGCCGGAGACCAGATATGCCTCTGCTTTGTACATCTGAAGTCTCAGTCCTGCTCCAAATTTGACAAATAGGCGAGTTACGGGGTCATCAGAACTATCGCCCGCTCTCCGCACACTATTTTTGGGCGTGAAAATGTTTTACTATCTGGCAAACCTGGATTTTTTCCTGTCTCGAAGAGGGCACCACACTAGACTACCATGATGCATTAAGGTACATTTCGGGGAAGGCAGTGGCACCATGGCTCCAACCAAAAATATTTTCCGCTACCCCTAACAATTCTTTCATCAAACTTAAACCCTCCTACTTCAAACAAATAATTCTGCCTGCTTGTACTTTATACTGCGTGCATGTACTCCTAACAGGGAAACTGAATGCTATCGTATTCAAAAATGAAACTTTACTAATAAAGGTTTAAGACTGGTATCATGGAGCAACAGATTTTACACCTTTTGTTATTTCAATCGTTGCAGCAGAGGTTCAGGCCAGAGAGGCGGGCCCGCAACCTGTGGGCGGAAGTGTAAGAAAAAAAAGAGACAGAAAAGCCTTAAGTAAACAGAAAAATCAAAGCCCCTAGCTTATCTTACCCTGACCACGTTACTTTAGTCGGCTAGCCAGTTGCAGCAGTGCCTTCCTGCTTAATGTCTCCTCAAGTGTGTGCAGTGTGTTGCTCTTTGGGGAGGGACAGCTCGGAGCTAAAGGGGCGGAGCGCTCAGCTTCAGAGCAAACAGGAAACTGCTGCTAAAGCCCTCAGATTAAGGGGGGGGTTACTGCTAGTTACAACTTTCTTTCACAGCCTGTGAGAGCGAGAATGAAAGAGAGGTGGGGCTGCTGACTACACGCTGAAGTTGTGTGTAACTGTATGTGTGCCTTCTTTAAGCTACGTTTTGAGAAGAGATCAAACCCTAGCTGTATTATGTGAAAAGGCAGGCTGAATGTATATATTTTTTTTCTTGTAGCATAGCCTTCTTTTTTTTTTTCTTTACCTGTCAAGATTCATCGGTTAAATGAGTAGTCCACTTTTAAAGGTAATCAATAGAAATAAAACAAAACAAAACATGGAAAAGAAAATAAGATGATACCTTTTTTATTGGACATAACTTAATACTACTACTACTACTTATAATTTCTAAAGCGCTATTAGACGTACGCAGCGCTGTACACTTGAACATGAAGAGACAGTCCCTGCTCAACAGAGTTTACAATCTAATTTGGACAGACAAACAGGACAAACAAGAGATAAGGGGATATTAAAGTGAGGATGATAAAATAAGGTTCTGAACAAGTGAATAAGGGTTAGGAGTTAAAAGCAGCATCAAAAAGTTGGACGTTTAGCTTAGATTTGAAGACGGCCAGAGATGGAGCTTGACGTACTACTGGCTCAGGAAGTCTATTCCAGGCATATGGTACAGCAAGATAAAAGGAACCGAGTCTGGAGTTAGCAGTGGAGGAGAAGGGAGCACATAGAAATTTACCCAGTGAACGGAGTTCCCGGGGAGGAATGTAGGGAGCAGTGGCATACCTAGGGTAGTTGACACCCGGGGCCGGTCATTTTTTAACACCCCCCCCCCCCAAATCCAGTACTAAGCATGCCGAGAATACAAAACACTCAGGACCTATAGAGCAATTCTACCATACCATAAGCAGTCATTTCTACGAGTCACACAAGGAAAAGGAAAGCATCTTAAACACTACAGTGAGCATTAGAACATCAATTCACCTATTGTAAAACGAAACCAGACAGAATAGTACAGATCGTAGATCCTGCACAGTCAATGCCAACTGAAAGCCATGTCTTTTTCACAAACACAGATACACCCTAATCCACTATAGAATAAGTAATCATAAACTTTCTATTTAGACAAAAATTAAACTGAACCCCAATGCCAGACTCTGCATACAATGCAACACCACAGAAACAGAAACTGTCCCCTAGTACTGTGCAAAATATAAAGACAGCAGATGTAAATTTGAAAAAAACTAACAAGTACCAATCACCACTTTACAAATTAACAAATAGAAATAAAATAAATATAGAAAGTAAAATAATACCATTTTATTGGACTAATACATTTAGCTTTCAGAGGCCAAAACCTCCGTCCTCGGGTCAGTACAGTATAGTGCTGTTACAGTATCCTATCCTGACCTGAGGAAGGGGGTTTTGTTCTCCGAAAGTTAGTCAAAATGTATTAAAATTAGTCCAATAAAAAGATTACCTTATTTACATGTTCTATTATAAACATTTAACACATCTACAATACTTTATCCTAAAGCAAAAAAAATAAAAAAAATATATTTTATTTACAGTTTGTTGTCTCTGGTTTCTGCTTTCCTCATCTTCTTTTCACCGTCTTCCTTCCATCCAGCATCTGTCTTCACTCTCTCTCTCTCTCTGCCATCCAGTGTCTGCCCTCTCTGCCGTCCCTTCCATCCACTGCCTGCCCTTTCTCTCTGCCCCTTCAATCCACCATTTGCCCTCCCTCTCCCATCCATCCAGGGTCTGCCCTCCCTCTCGCTCCCCCTTCCATCTAGGATCTGTCCCCTCTCTCTCTCTGCCCCTTTTTTCAGCCCCCTTCTCCCCTCTGAACACCCCCACCCCAGTCCCCTTCTCCCCTCCCCTTCTCCTGTCTGAGACCCCCACCCCAGTCCCCTTCTCTCCTCTGAACACCCCCACCCCAGTCCCCTTCTCCCCTCCCCTTCTCCCCTCTGAGATCCCCGCCCCAGTCCCCTTCTCCCCTCCCCTTCCCTTCTCCCCTCTGAGATCCCCACCCCAGTCCCCTTCTCCCCTCCCCTGTCTGAGACCCCCACCCCAGTCCCCTTCTCCCCTCCCCTTCTCCCCTCCCCTTCTCCCCTCTGAGATCCCCACCCCAGTCCCCTTCTCCCCTCCCCTGTCTGAGACCCCCACCCCTGTCCCTTTCTCCCCTCTGAACACCCCCACCCGAGTCCCTTTCGCCCCTCTCCTTCCCCACCTCAGTCCCGTTAAAACCGGCGAAGCAGCGTCGCAGGCAGCGCCTCGTGCCCTGCTTGTAAAAAAAAAAAAAATCAAATCTCCTTCCTTCTCCTCGTCTTGACGTCGACTCGGGCCTTCCAATCAAATTGATTGGAAGGCCCGAGTCGACGTCAAGACGAGGAGGAGAAGGAAGGAGATTTGATTTTTTTTTTTTTTACAAGCAGGGCACGAGGAGCTGCCTGCGACGCTGCTTCGCCGTTTTTTTTAATGTGCAGCGCCGCGGGAACGGCCACAGGAGGCGGCGGGAGCGGAGCACCCCCCACCCACTGGCACCCGGGGCGGACCGCCCCCACCGCCCCCCCCCCCCCTTGGTACGCCACTGGTAGGGAGACATGAGAGTGGAGCGGTACTGAGGAGCTGCAGAGTGAATGAATGCAGAGCTGCCAAGAGGTCCCAATTTTTCTGAGGGAGATTTTAGTACACACCCACAGCCCCACCCCACATTGCATTGGCTCTGCCCACTCTACATGGCACAGTTCAAACCCACAGCCATTTCAGTTGTATGGCCATTTACTTTTTCTAATTGTGTTGCGCCCAGTCTGTTGATTCTGCTTTCCTTTATTTTCACTTAACTCTTTTGCCAGGGTTTCCTGGCCATTTGTCATTTTTCTCTCCTTTTTCTTTGCTTTCTTCAATATTTTTCGGCCTCTCTCTGTCCATATTTAATTCATTCTTACTATCCATGCTTTAATTCCCTTCTTTTTATTTCAACTACCTATGACTTTTCATCTTTTCCTCACCCTTGTTCTCCCCGTGCCCCTTCCTCTTATTCTCCAGTCTTTCAGTACACCCCTTTTCCATCCAGCAGCTCTCCTCTTTCTATCCCCATCCTTCCAGTGTCTCTCCTCCATTCTTTCTGCATCCTTCCATCCAGCATCTCCTCTTTCTCCCTAACCTTCCACCCAGCGTCTTTCCTCTTTCTCTCCCCATCCTTCCACCCATCTACCCTCTCTCCTGATCCTTCCATCTAATGTCTCTCTCCCCCTCCTTCTAGCCAATGTCTCTCTATCTCTCTACCCTTTTCTGTTCAGTGTCCCTTCTCTCTCCACATCCTTCCAGTCTCTCTCCTTTCTCTCTGCATCCTTTCATCCCTCATTCTCTCCCTATCCTCCCATCCAGTGTCTTTCTCTCCCCATCCTTCCATCTGTCTTCCACCTCTCCCGAACCTTCCATCCAGTGTCTCTCTCTCTCTATCTATCTCCATCTTTCCATCCAGTGTCTCTCTCTGTCTACCCTTTTACATTTATCATTTCCCCCCCCCCTTTCTCCCCATCCTTATCATCAGCAGCTTCTCTCTTTCTCCAGCCCTTCTCCATCTCCCCCCCCCCCCCACTCTCTCTATCTTACCTCCTGCCTCCCGCTCCTCCTTCCACCAGATCTTTGTTTCTTGGCCACTGCTGCTTCTCCTGTTGAGCAGCAGCAACCGCTACAAAAAGAAAAAAAGCTAATTAAACAAACCAAAAATGTTTTTAAAAAGCAAGCGTGGCACCGCAGGCAGCCTTCAGGCATTGGCTGTCGGCTTTGCAGCCACTCCTCTCTCCTCTCACAGTCCCCGGAGGAGCGCACTGTAGCAGGAAGTCGATCTCAGCTTCCTGCTCCAGGGGCAGTGATGTGAGAGGAGCGGCTGCAGAGCCGACAGCCAATGCCTGAAGGCTGCCTGCGGTGCCGCGCCTAGGAGCCAACTTTTCAAAATGATTGAGGGTGCTGAAAATTTTTTTTTTTACAGGTGGTGCATTCCCCTTCCCCTCCCCTCGTCCCCCTCCCTCTCCCCTGTCCACCTCCCTTCGAGTTCCAGGCCCCCCTCTCTCTCTCCTTTCCCTCCCCCTCCCTCCCAGTTCCAGGGTCCCTCCCTCCCAGTTCCAGGGTCCCCCTCTCTCCCTTGCTCCTTCCCTCCCAGTTCAAGGGTCGTCCCTCCCTCCCCCTCCCAGTTCCAGGGTCGTCGTCCCTCCCTCCCTTCCAGTTCCAGGCCCCCTTCTTCCAAATTTTAAAAGTCATCCTGACTTACCTCATCGGGGTTACGGTGGCCGGCAGCAGCGGTAAAAAGCGTGCAGGCTCGGCACTTCAGTTTTCCCTTCTCTGTCTCTCAGCTCTGGTCCTGCCCTCATTTCCTGTTTACGCAAGGGCGGGACCAGAGCTGAGAGATAGAGAAGGGAAAACTGAAGTGCCGAGCCTGCACGCTTTTTAGCGCTGCTGCCGGCCGCCGTAACCCCGACAAGGTAAGTCAGGATGACTTTTAAAATTCGGAGAGAGGGGGCCTGTAACTGGAAGGGAGGGAGAGGGGACGCTGGAACTGGGAGGGAGGGGGGACAGACGATGACCCTGGAACTCGGAAGGAGGGAGGGAACGAACTTCCGGTGGGTAAATATTGGGGGTGCTTGAGCACCCACGGAGTCGGCACCTATGCCATGCTTGCTTTTTTAAAGCATTTTTGGTTTGTTTAATAAGCTCTTGTTCTTTTTGTAGCGGCCACTGCTGCTCAACAGGAGAAGCAACAGTGGCCAGAAATGGGAGCTGGCACCACGTGTTTCAGCGGGAGACTTTCCCGCTTTGGCGGAAGTGTGGGAGATGACTCGCCAAAGGTCTGTGAATGCACTTATAGGTCAATAAGAGGAGTTTGACCTGTATGTGGAAACGGATAGGAAGCCAGTGAAGTGACTTGAGGAGAGGGCTTATATGAGCATAACGACACTGGCGGAATATTAGTCGTGCAGCAGAATTTTGAACATAATGAAGAGGAGAGAGATGGCTAAGTGGGAGACCTGTGAGAAGCAAGTTGCAATAGGCTAAGCGAGAGGTGATAAGAGTGTGGATGAGGGTTCTGGTAATGTGCTCAGTAAGGAAAGGGCGAATTTTGCTGATACAGAGAAAGAAACGACAGGTTTTAGCAGTCTGCTGAATATGTGCAGAGAAGGAGAGGGAGGAGTCGAAGATGACCCCAAGGTTACGAGCTGATGAGACAGGAAGGATGAGAGTGTTATCCACAGAAATAGAGAATAGGGGAAGAGGAGAGGTTGATTTAGGGTAGGCATACCATATTTTGTCCTCTCAAAAAGAGGACACATGTCCCGCCCACTGCCCCGCCCATACCCTACCCCTTTTGCATCCTTGCCCTGCCCCCTGTCACATATTCCCCTCCCCCCGGGTCACATATTCCCCTCCCCTGCCCCCCCTCTCCTCCCCTCCCCTTACTTACTGACTACTGCCCTGGTGGTCTAGTGACCTCTTCGGGGCAGGAAAGAGCCCCCTCTTTCCTGCCCGGAGCTCTGTCCTTGCCCTGGATCCTGTTGCTGTGACGGTCTCGGGATTCAAAATGGCCGCCGAGAGTTGCAGTCTCGCGAGGCCGCTTCAACTCTCAGCGGCCATTTTGAATCCTGAGACCGTCACAGCAACAGGATGCAGGGCAAGGGCAGCGCTGTGGGCAGGAAAGAGGGGCCCCTTTCCTGCCCCAAAGAGGTCACTAGACCACCAGGGCAGTAGATAGTAAGTAAGGGAAGGGGAGGCTAGGATAGGCCTGCCCGCCCGCTTGTCCAGAAATCCGGACAAACGGACGGACAGGCAAAACCCGTCCGGACGCGTCCTCAAAAAGAGAACATGTCCGGGTAAATCCGGACATATGGTAACCCTAGATTAGGGGGAAAGATGAGAAGCTCAGTCTTGGTCATTTTTAGTTTCAGATGGCGCTGAGACATCCAGGCAGCAATGTCAGACAGGCAGGCTGATACTTTGGCCTGGATTTCGGCTGAGATTTCTGGTGTGGAGAGGTAGATCTGGGAGTCATCAGCATAAAGATGATACTGAAAACCATGGGATGAGATCAGAGTAGCAATGGTAGAAGTATAGATGGAGAAAAGAAGAGGTCCCAGGACAGATCCCTGAGGTACACCAACTGACAGTGGGATAGAAGTAGAGGAGGATCCACTAGAGTATACACTAAAGGTATACATTTCTTGATTAGCTTTCGAAGGATGCCCTTCGTCAGATCTGATCTGATCTGATCTGACGAAGAAGGGCAACCTTCAAAAGCTAATCAAGAAATGTATTAAGTTATGTCCAATAAAAAAGGTATCATCTTATTTTCTTTTCCATGTTTTATTTTGTTTTATTTCTATCGGTTAAATGGAAACCCCTGTACTGTTTACATTTTTAACAATGATGACGCTTTTGTGATTCTCAAATTAAAGAGCTAATTTATATCCAAGATATGGGCAGAACATGTGTAAGTGCAGAAGCATGAATCAGACCTGCCAAGTCTCCCGCTTTGATAGGTCATCTCCCGCACTCCCGCCAAAATCAGGGAGTCTCCCGCTGAGTGGCTCCAATCAGCAGCTTGATTCTCACTGTGCAGGTCCATAACGCATGCGTCAGCAACATGGTGTGTGCGTGTTTACATAAGAATGCTGCCTCGTGCACTGCACACTGAAGCAGGCAAAGAAAGAGAGAGAGGACGTAATTCATCTTGCTCTGAGAACTGCTTTACCTGCTGCTAAGTCTGACTCCAAACGGGAAACGAACGGGAACTACCTCTCCCCCTCTCTCTGGACTGCTGACTCCTGAACGGGAGCTACCTCTCCACCCCCCCCCCCCCCCAGCGGTGAGCAGAAAAAAGTGACATCTCTGCTGCTTCTCTCCGTCTGGCTCCAAAGTGGGAGCTCTCAGCTCTCTGTCCAGACCCCTCCCCCCTCCCAAGCAGAGAAACATCAGACCTCACTGCGCCAACTGAACTCTGGCTCGGAACTAACTTGTGGGAGCTCAGCTAACCTCTGCCCCCAGGAGGGCTAGGATGGAAGCAAGCTAGCTGGAGCCTGGCTCCTGCTGAGAGATAACAAGAGGCCCCCCTCCTCCTGTGACACCAGCACAAGCCACAGACAGTGCCAGGCCAGCCCTTGACAGATTGACTGCATTTGCAAGGTAAGAAGAATTTAACTGGGACACTTTTTTGTTACTGGGAGTTGAGTGGGCCTGGAGGTGGGGGGGGGGGGGGGTGGAATGGATGAGAGGATGAATGGCAGTGGGGGGGCCTGAATGGGAATGGATGAGGGGATGAATGGAAGTGAGGGGGCCAGGGGTGGGGAGGAATTATGCTGTGTGAGAGGATGTAGAGGAGGGAACAGGGAGATGGCGGAATGCTGGGCATAGATGGTGGGGGGGGGGGGGAAGAGAAAAAGAAGGTTGGGTATGAAGGGAGAAGGCTGAAGAAGGAGAGACTATAGGGGATGGGAAGGCTAAGTGGAGGGCACCAGTCTCCCCCCACACCCATGTCTATCTGTGGCAGCTGGGGGATATGAGAGAGAAAAAGATGATGTGAGTGCTGGTGATGATGGGGAGAGAAGGAGTGTGATTACTAGGGACAGTGCGAGAGGAGATCTTTACTGACCTGTACAAATCTTTGCAATGGTTTATAGAATCCCATCATTTATATAAGTTGTAAAAGTATGTTTATTTGTTGGTATTCCACCTTTCAAGCTTACACCTACTGTGACAGTAGTATTAATAAAAAGAGCCTTGCAAGAAATATTATGGGTTTTTTTCTGGAAAGATTGGTTGTAGGGGAAGGGGTATAATAGAGCACATATGAAACTCTTCTTAAAAATTGACATTCCTGTAGTCACCACTCACCAGTGTAAATAAGGTATTTTCTGGAATGGCCGTGGGATGGAGGTGTATCAGGGGTGGAGCCAGGAGGTGGAGTGGGTGGAGCCAAAGCAGAGTGGGAGGGGCTGGGGCATATACTAAAATCTCCCTCTCAAAAATCAGGACCCTTTGGCAGCTCTGCATGAACACGCAATTTGTATGCTTTAAGTATCACTTTAGTTTCTGATTTGCCATATTTCTGTTCCTGAAGTGCTGCCTGCTTGAACATAGATGAAGCTGGTTAAATTTGATCTGACATTTATTATGGACATCACAAGGGTCACAGTTCTACATTACAGCTGATACTTCACAGCTAAATTGTATAAGTACTTTAACTGTTGTTGTGAAACATCTGGGTTTGCCTTTTTAAAGACATCTGGTGGGTATATTCATAAACGTTTGGGGGGATTGTCGCTGATGTGGGACCAATGTATCTGGCTTTAGTATCCAACAACGCCCCTCCCTTTAGTATTCAACAACCCCCTACCCTGTCTCTGATTCCAGTGGGGACAAAGGTAATGGATATCACTGTGTTCCACCTGCCCTCCCAATGTGGTGCAGTGCAGCTTGAGTGACCTATCCTGTCCTTTCTCCTCCACACAAGTACCACTAGTGCTTAATGCTCTTATCTTTGAGATCTGTGTTGCTCTTCAGGCCGGAACTGTCTCCCATAAAATTTTACCATCTCTCACTTTCTCTACCCATGCTGCATCCGCCTTCCCGCTGCTTTTTAATATATTTATAAATGATTTAGAGATGGGAGTAACTAGCAAGGTAATAAAATTTGCTGATGACACAAAGGTATTCAAAGTTGTTAACTCGCAAGAGGATTGTGAAAAATTATAAAAGGACCTTATGAGACTTTCTCTTTCTTAGGCCACAAAATAAATAGGGAGAGTGAAACAAGACAAGGAGATCAATTAAACAACAGTAAACAAAGAAAACATGGTATTAACCTGATTATCCCTAGTTATTATTTATCTGAATCATTATTCCACATTGAACGTCTGGTTGGCTTCTTCAAACCCAAGACGGTGTATAGTCAATTTCGTTGGAAACATACTTATTGTCCAATATTAGTGGAAATAATACACTTGATTTCATTATTTTCTCTTTTAAAACCAGAAATTATTTAACAATACAAACACTTGAATCTCTAATCCAATTCCCACTGATTAAGGTAATCCCAGTTTCGCAGGCTTCACTCCTTTTGAATTAATATACTAAGAGGAATCATTTCAGAGGAAAAAATTTAAGAGTCATACCCGGAACTCTGGGAAAACAACAATCTCGATATTAATCATCTGTAATAATATTCATTTTGTTCAAATTTTTCTGGTCTATTATCATTTTCAAAATCTTAACCGTTTCCTACTCCTGTAGAACTTCATTTGCTGTATCAATTTTTCATTCTCAAAGGATTCGATTCGATTATCCATGTGGCTCACTAATAAGATTATATCTGAAGCAAAATTATTTACTACCACCATTAGGTCCTGGAGTGCCTTCCAGATGATATTCAATGTAACCTCCACGGGAGCCAAAAACTCCAAGCTGATAGCTCTTACGGGTTTAGGAGTGGCACCGCCGACACGGGTTCAGCTGTAAACGACTTCCGTTTCAGCATACACACCTAACTCACTCCTCCACTCCTTGGGACATGGTGGTTAAATGACTCGGGAGCGATGAAGTTGTTTCCAGGTCCAAGAGCATCGATGCTCCTTCACCGGCACTAATCAAAGGACTCATCAACCCAGTCATCTGTGGGCAGCTCGTCGCGCAGCGGTCCCACACTTGCTGCACAGGGGACAAAACGCTGGTCATCAGCGGCTGACCCTCCCCCCTCCCCATTGTCCCCTTCCTCTCAGTTAAGGTAACTGCAAATGCAGAGAGGAAATTTCAAGTAAACAAAGACAGAACTTCAGAGGACAGCTGGGCCGTTGAGTGTACGAGCTTCAGGTCACCATCTTTCCACTCTCCCTAGTTTGGGACACTCTTTGTCTGGTTTCTCCTCAGAGGCCTGTCTGATATGGGCAACCCTTCAGCATAGCCCTCTGAGTCATTGAAACACAGAAGCCCTTCCACCACTACAAGGTGGTGTCCCTTCGGAGGGGAGCAGGGTTCTTATTGAAAATGACTTTGTATTGCTCAGGTCTTGATGTTTCAGCAATGTGCCTGAGGTCTGCGAACAGACGTCTGCATAGGAACTGACACTGGCTTGTCTGGCAAAAGAAAGTCAGATTCATAGTGCTATATAGTGCCATATGCAGGGCCTGTTTTGTCCCTACAGACCTAAAACCCCTAATTAGCTCAAACTACAAACAATATTTTTCTCCCAAGTTTTAAAACAAGTTTACACAGTTTTCATCCAAATTTTCCAGAACCCCCCCCCCCCCCCCACACACACACATATTAATCCACCAATGATTTGCTCAGCCCAGGTAAAACTATTTTTTAATACCGTGGGTTAAAATAGTTTTAAAAAAGCACTTTGTTTTTACAAAAGCTTAATTGAAGTGACCCCTCCTGGCATGATATCATGTTTCAACCAACTGTGTCAGGGTCAGGGTACCTAAACAAACTGTATGAGAATCCATCACTTTATAACATTTAAAAATATAATAATTTAGCAGCACTATCACTTACTTATCAAAAGGGTCAAGGAAACTTTTATATGAGAAGTAGATCCATATTTTCAACCTAAAAATGGTGGCGGCATTTAACAAAAAACAGTTCAGGTCATCTGGTTCCCCCATTCACACCCCTATGACGCTGATGATGTTCATACTGACATCCACTCTAATTCTTCGTTAAGACCCACAGGCACAACAGAGTTTAAATGAAAAAATCAATCTCTGTTCTTTATAGTTTAAAAGCTGCTCATTATTCCTACCCTATCTAAACCACATCCAGAATACACCACTTAATATCAGTGACAGAATGTTGTTTAATCTTCCAGTGCATAACCAGCAGAGCAGACTCTGTTCCAGTATTGATGTTAGACTTATGCTCATTCAAGAGCAGTTTAACAGGTCTTGAAGTTCATCCCACATATACCATTTCACAAGGACATTGGATCATACAATCTGCATTTGCTGTATCACAATTAATTTTATTTATTTATTGCATTTGTATCCCACATTTTCCCACCTGTTTGCAGGCTCAATGTGAGCTCTGTCTCTGAATCTCCCCCACAAATTCAAACTTAGTGGGTGTGACCTGATTCTCTGTTAGAGGGGCAGCCTTCTATACCAGTTTTTCTTGAGAAATCCATCTTTTTTACAGATTAACTGGCTGTGCTGCAGCTCTGTCTGTACATTTTAGACTTAGCAGCTCTGTCTCTGAATCTCCCCCACAAATTCAAACTTAGTGGGTGTGACCTGATTCTCTGTTAGAGGGGCAGCCTTCTATACCAGTTTTTCTTGAGAAATCCATCTTTTTTACAGATTAACTGGCTGTGCTGCAGCTCTGTCTGTACATTTTAGACTTAGCAGCTCTGTCTCTGAATCTCCCCCACAAATTCAAACTTAGTGGGTGTGACCTGATTCTCTGTTAGAGGGCAGCCTTCTATACCAGTTTTTCTTGAGAAATCCATCTTTTTTACAGATTAACTGGCTGTGCTGCAGCTCTGTCTGTACATTTTAGACTTAGATCCCTCCCACCCACCCCTCTACCCACCCACCCCTAGGGTGATAGTTCTTATATACCCTCCCAAGCAACCTAATCTGCCTGCAGATAACTGCTCTGTCTCTGTGTTCAGGCTCTTCACCTCCTTTCCTCCCACATTTTTCAAACATAGTGGGTGTGACTTGTTCTTACTGGGCAGTGCCTACCTGCCTGCTGCCTACCATTCCAGTTTTAAGCCTCTAATCCAGCTCTGCCGTTCTATCTATCGCTTAACACCTCAGTCACTACATATATACCCATAACACCTCAGTTACTACTTATGGCCCCTTTACACATTCTCTTCCTTGCCCTGTCCCTTCCTAATCTTTTTCCCCTCCCCCTACCGCTGTCTACCACTGGAACTCACTGCCCACCCATGTCCTCTCCCATCTTGCTCACTACTGCAATACCCTACTCACCCCCGTCCCTCACCACCTCACCATCTCTCCTGTCCCCCTCCTCCTTCCTAGCTCTCAACCTTCAACACTTCCTTCCTGCCATTAACCCATCCCCCATTCCTCCTAAGCGCATCCCGTCTTCGTCGCCTTCGTCGCCCTACCTCCCCCACCCTCCTCCGCACTCTCTTGCTCCTCCTCCTGCTATCCGCAGGAGACATCAATCCCAATCCAGGTCCCCCACACCTGTCTTCGTCCTATCCATGCAAACGTTTCCGGGATGTCTCCAATCTCATATCTATTCCCCTCCTCCCCCCCTCTTCCCTCCCCTTCTCATGTGCACTGTGGAATGCCCACTCGGTCTGCAACAAACTTCCCTTCACCCACGATCTCTTCATCTCTCATTCCCTTCACCTGCTTGCCCTAACTGAAACCTGGCTCTCCCCTGACGACTCTGCCTCAGTTGCGGCTCTATGCCATGGAGGCTCTCTCTTCTCCCATACTCCCCGCCTAGTTGGCCGTGGAGGAGGCGTCGGGTTACTACTCTCGCCCTCCTGTAGCTTCCAACCCCTCCTCCTACCACAGTCTCACTGCTTCTCATCCTTTGAAGTCCACTCCATCCGTCTATTCTACCCGTTGCCACTCAGAGTGGCAGTCATTTACCGCCCCCCTGATAAATCCCTCCCTTCCTTCCTCACCGACTTCGATGCCTGGCTTTCTGTTTTTCTTGAACCCTCATCTCCATCCCTCATTCTCGGAGACTTCAACATACACGTTGATGACCTGTCCAACTCTCACGCTTCTCAGTTCCTCACTCTAACATCATCCTTCAACCTCCAGCTTTGTTCCACCACCCCTACTCACCGTGATGGCCATTGCCTTGACCTCGTCCTCTCCTCTTCCGGCTCACCCTCCAATTTCCACACCTCAGCTCTTCCTGTCTCTGATCATCACCTGATCACCTTCACACTTCTTCACCCTCCCCCTCAGCCCCGCCCAACATTAACCACTACTTCCAGGAATCTCCAGATTATTGACCCTCCCACCTTATCATCTAGTATTTCTAATCTCCTCCCCTCCATCATGTCCTCCGAGTCTGTTGACGAGGCTGTCTCCGCTTACAATGCCACTCTCTCCTCTGCTCTGGACACCCTTGCACCATCCACCTCCCGTCCCACAAGGCGTACTAATCCCCAGCCCTGGCTGACCCCTTGCATCCGTTACCTTCGCTCCTGCGCCCGATCTGCTGAACGCCTCTGGAGGAAATCTCGCACCCATTCAGATTTCCTTCACTACAAATTCATGCTATCCTCCTTCCAGTCCTCACTATTCCTTGCCAAACAGGACTATTACACCCAATTGACTAATTCTCTCAGCTCTAACCCTCGTCGTCTCTTCGCCACCCTTAACTCCCTCCTCAAAGTGCCCTCCGCTCCCACCCCCCCGTCACTCTCTCCTCAATCACTGGCTGACTACTTCCGCGACAAGGTGCAAAAGATCAACCTTGAGTTCACTACCAAGCCACCTCCTCCTCTTCACCCTTCAACCCTCTCCCTCAACCAACCAACCCAGACCTCTTTCTCCTCCTTTCCTGATATCTCCGAGGAGGAAACCGCCCGCCTTCTTTCCTCCTCAAAATGCACCACTTGTTCCTCTGATCCCATCCCCACCAACTTACTTAACACCATCTCTCCTACTATCACCCCCTCCATCTGTCATATCCTCAACCTCTCTCTCTCCACTGCAACTGTCCCCGACACCTTCAAGCATGCTGTAGTCACGCCACTCCTCAAAAAACCATCACTAGACCCTACCTGTCCCTCCAACTACCGCCCCATCTCCCTCCTACCCTTCCTCTCCAAGACACTTGAGCGCGCAGTCCACAGCCGCTGCCTTGATTTTCTCTCCTCTCATGCCATCCTTGATCCGCTTCAATCCGGTTTTCGCCCTCTTCACTCGACAGAAACAGCACTTTCTAAAGTCTGTAATGACCTGTTCCTTGCCAAATCCAGAGGCCACTACTCCATCCTCATCCTCCTGGATCTATCCGCTGCTTTTGACACTGTCAATCATGACTTACTTCTTGCCACACTGTCCTCATTTGGGTTCCAGGGCTCTGTCCTCTCCTGGTTCTCCTCCTATCTCTCCCACCGCACCTTCAAAGTTCACTCTCATGGATCTTCCTCCACCCCCATCCCCTTATCTGTTGGTGTTCCCCAGGGATCGGTCCTTGGACCCCTTCTCTTCTCAATCTACACCTCTTCCCTGGGCTCCCTGATCTCATCTCATGGTTTCCAGTATCATCTCTATGCTGATGACACCCAACTGTATCTCTCCACACCAGACATCACCGCGGAGACCCAGGCAAAGGTATCGGCCTGCTTATCCGACATTGCTGCCTGGATGTCCAACCGCCACCTGAAACTGAACATGTCCAAGACCGAGCTTATCGTCTTTCCACCAAAACCCACTTCTCCTCTTCCTCCACTTTCTATCTCAGTTGATAACACCCTCATCCTCCCCGTCTCATCTGCCCGCAACCTCGGAGTCATCTTTGACTCCTCTCTTTCCTTCTCTGCGCATATCCAGCAGATAGCCAAGACCTGTCGCTTCTTCCTCTTTAACATCAGCAAAATTCGCCCTTTCCTCTCTGAACACACCACCCGAACTCTCGTCCACGCTCTCATTACCTCTCGCCTGGACTACTGCAACTTACTCCTCACCGGCCTCCCACTTAGCCATCTATCCCCCCTTCAGTCTGTTCAGAACTCTGCTGCACGTCTCATATTCCGCCAGAACCGATATACTCATATCACCCCTCTCCTCAGGTCACTTCACTGGCTTCCGATCAGATACCGCATTCAATTCAAGCTTCTCCTTCTTACCTACAAATGCACTCAGTCTGCTGCCCCTCACTACCTCTCTACCCTCATCTCCCCTTACGTTCCCGCCCGTAACCTCCGTTCACAGGATAAATCCCTCCTCTCAGTACCCTTCTCCACCACCGCCAACTCCAGGCTCCGCTCATTCTGCCTCGCCTCACCCTATGCTTGGAACAACCTTCCTGAACCCTTACGCCAAGCCCCCTCCCTGCCCATCTTCAAGTCTTTGCTTAAAGCCCACCTCTTCAATGCTGCGTTCGGCACCTAACCCTTACCGTTCAGTGAATCCAGACTGCCCCAATTTGACTGCCCCGATCGGACCGACCGTTCACTTGTCTATTAGATTGTAAGCTCTTTGAGCAGGGACTGTCTCTCTTTGTTAAATTGTACAGCGCTGCGTAACCCTAGTAGCGCTCTAGAAATGTTAAGTAGTAGTAGTAGTAGTAATGTGGCTTACAAAGACCTGTCATGGCATCACCATTTCAAGGTACAGAGATGCAATTTGTGTTACAGGATAACAATAATAACAAGGCTAACAGTTGGTCTAATCAAGCAATTACAGAAAGAGGCGATCATAGTGGGGAGGGTTAGTAATGTGTTGTAGTTGGTTATGGATTCTCGTGGTAGGCTTTGGTGAAGAGAGAAGTTTTCAACGATTTGCGAAAGTTTGTTATTTCGTTAATTGTTTTCAAGTGGTTTGGCAGAGCATTCCACATCTGCGTGCTCGTGTAGGAAAAGCTTGATGCATGTGCTAATTTGTATTTTAATCCTTTGCAGCTGGGGGAGTGTAGATTATGGAAGGTGCGGGCAGATCTTTTGGCATTTCTGGGTGGGAGGTCCACAAAGTCAAGCATGTAAGACGGGGCTTTTCCGTGAATAATTTTGTGAACAGTCTTGCAGATTTTAAAGGTGATCCGTTCTTTAAGTGGGAGCCAGTGTAATTTCTCTCTTAGGGGTTTTGCGCTTTCATATTTTGTTCTTCCAAATATAAGTCTGGCTGCGGTGTTTTGGGCAGTTTGAAGTTTCTTGATGATCTGTTCTTTACAGCCAGCGTAAAGTGCATTGCAGTAGTCCTGCAGATGACTTAGTACCAATGACTGTACCAAGTTTCAAAAAATGGCCCTTGGGAAAAATGGTTTTACCCTTTTGAGTTTCCACATGGAATGGACATTTTCTTGGTTGTATTCTTCACGTGGTTTTCAAGTGTAAGATTTCGGTCAATGGTAACTCCGAGAATTTTCAGAGTGTTAGAGACGGGAAGGGAGTGGTTTAGGGTGGTTATAGTGGAGAATTTACTTGTGTTGTGAGGTAAGTATAAGACATTGTGTTTTTTCTGCGTTGAGTTTTAGCTGAAATGCGTCCGCCCAGGAGTGCATGATTTGGAAGCTTTGGTTAATTTCGTTGGTGATTTCTTTTAGATCGCATTTGAATGGGATGTAGATCATGACTTCAACTGCATATATGTATTGATTAAGGTTTTGATTGTCCAGGAGCTTGGCTAGAGGTATCATCATTAGGTTAAAGAGGGTTGGTGACAGGGGGGATCCTTGGGGAACTCCCCATTCAGGTATCCATGGGGCTGATGTCGCCGCTTTAGTTGTTACTTGGTATGATCTTGTTGTCAGGAATCCTCTAAACCAGTTAAGCACGTTTCCTCCAACTCCGAAGTATTCCAGGATGTGTAGTAGTATTCCATGGTTGACCATAGTAACATAGTAGATGACGGCAGAACAAGACCTGCACGGTCCATCCAGTCTGCCCAACAAGATAAACTCTGTGCCACTTTTTGTGTATACCTTACCTTGGTTTGTACCTATTCGTTTGGCACGATTTCCCTTTGGTAAAACCATGTTGTCTCGGATCTTGCAACTTATTGGCTTCCAGGAAATTCACTATTCTTTCCTTCAGCATCGCTTCCATTACTTTTCCAATAACCGAAGTGAGGCTTACCGGCCTGTAGTTCCCAGCTTCTTCCCTATCACCACTTTTGTGAAGAAGGACCACATCCGCCGTTCTCCAATCCCTCGGAACCTCTCCCGTCTGCAGGGATTTATTAAACAAATCTTTAAGAGGACCCGCCAGAACCTCTCTGAGCTCCCTCAATATCCTGGGGTGGATCCCATCTGGTCCCATGGCTTTGTCCACCTTTAGCTTTTCAAGATGTTCATACACACTCTCTTCTGTGAATGGTGCTCTATCCACTCCAAGGCACTGGACATGTCAAATTGCAAAAGAAGTATGTTGTTGCCAATTGCAGTTGTTTGTTTAAATTTATTCATTAAAGTTATTAATACTGTTTCGGTGCTGTAGTTCAATCTAATTCCTGATTGGGATTCATGCAGAATTGAGTGTTTGTTTAGGTGGTTAGTGAGCTGTTTTGTCACTGCACCTTCGATGAGTTTGGTTATCAGCGGGATCGATGCTACAGGGCGATAATTGGTTAGGTCACTTGTGGATTTCTTTGCGTCTTTAGGTAAAGGAGTAGGATATTTCCTTTGTCTTTTGGGAAGAAACCATTTTGTAGCATGTAATTCAGGTGCCTCGTTAGGTCTATTTTGAATTGTTGAGGGGCTGATCTTATAAGATTGCTAGCGCAAATGTCTAGTTTGCAATGTGATTTGGCATACTTTCTTAGCAATTGGCATATCTAGAGCTATAACAATGACCAGTTTTCAGGTACCTCCAAACAGGGCTGCCAAGAGACAAAGCTGGGCCCCCTCCGGGCTACCACACCCTCCAGTAACCCCCCCCCCCCCCCCGAGTTTACAATTGAGAAATCAGAATCACAGTTTGATCGTCACTTACTGCATTTGCTCTCTCCCTCGATCTGTCTCTCTCCTGCTCCTGTGTGCCAGGACCCAGGTTATCACGTAAACAGAGCTCTGTTGCCACAGGTCCCCTCCCACCTACAGTGGGGGAAATAAGTATTTGATCCCTTGCTGATTTTGTAAGTTTGCCCACTGACAAAGACATGAGCAGCCCATAATTGAAGGGTAGGTTATTGGTAACAGTGAGAGATAGCACATCACAAATTAAATCCGGAAAATCACATTGTGGAAAGTATATGAATTTATTTGCATTCTGCAGAGGGAAATAAGTATTTGATCCCCCACCAACCAGTAAGAGATCTGGCCCCTACAGACCAGGTAGATGCTCCAAATCAACTCGTTACCTGCATGACAGACAGCTGTCGGCAATGGTCACCTGTATGAAAGACACCTGTCCACAGACTCAGTGAATCAGTCAGACTCTAACCTCTACAAAATGGCCAAGAGCAAGGAGCTGTCTAAGGATGTCAGGGACAAGATCATACACCTGCACAAGGCTGGAATGGGCTACAAAACCATCAGTAAGACGCTGGGCGAGAAGGAGACAACTGTTGGTGCCATAGTAAGAAAATGGAAGAAGTACAAAATGACTGTCAATCGACAAAGATCTGGGGCTCCACGCAAAATCTCACCTCGTGGGGTATCCTTGATCATGAGGAAGGTTAGAAATCAGCCTACAACTACAAGGGGGGAACTTGTCAATGATCTCAAGGCAGCTGGGACCACTGTCACCACGAAAACCATTGGTAACACATTACGACATAACGGATTGCAATCCTGCAGTGCCCGCAAGGTCCCCCTGCTCCGGAAGGCACATGTGACGGCCCGTCTGAAGTTTGCCAGTGAACACCTGGATGATGCCGAGAGTGATTGGGAGAAGGTGCTGTGGTCAGATGAGACAAAAATTGAGCTCTTTGGCATGAACTCAACTCGCCGTGTTTGGAGGAAGAGAAATGCTGCCTATGACCCAAAGAACACCGTCCCCACTGTCAAGCATGGAGGTGGAAATGTTATGTTTTGGGGGTGTTTCTCTGCTAAGGGCACAGGACTACTTCACCGCATCAATGGGAGAATGGATGGGGCCATGTACCGTACAATTCTGAGTGACAACCTCCTTCCCTCCGCCAGGGCCTTAAAAATGGGTCGTGGCTGGGTCTTCCAGCACGACAATGACCCAAAACATACAGCCAAGGCAACAAAGGAGTGGCTCAGGAAGAAGCACATTAGGGTCATGGAGTGGCCTAGCCAGTCACCAGACCTTAATCCCATTGAAAACTTATGGAGGGAGCTGAAGCTGCGAGTTGCCAAGCGACAGCCCAGAACTCTTAATGATTTAGAGATGATCTGCAAAGAGGAGTGGACCAAAATTCCTCCTGACATGTGTGCAAACCTCATCATCAACTACAGAAGACGTCTGACCGCTGTGCTTGCCAACAAGGGTTTTGCCACCAAGTATTAGGTCTTGTTTGCCAGAGGGATTAAATACTTATTTCCCTCTGCAGAATGCAAATAAATTCATATACTTTCCACAATGTGATTTTCCGGATTTAATTTGTGATGTGCTATCTCTCACTGTTACCAATAACCTACCCTTCAATTATGGGCTGCTCATGTCTTTGTCAGTGGGCAAACTTACAAAATCAGCAAGGGATCAAATACTTATTTCCACCACTGTATGTGGAAACGGGAAGTACTTCACACAGGAGAAGGTGGGATAAGGGAAGAAGAAGGACAGTGGTGTGCTGCAGCTGGCTCGCAAGAGTCGGTTGTTAAATTTTTTAACATCTTGCAAGCCGGTTGTTCTGCAGGGCGAGCCGGCTCCGGTAAATGAGGTAAGCATGGCAAGAGGGCGCCACAAGCCATGCTTACCCCATTTACCGCACCTCCCACCACTGCCCTCATTTGCCTGTGCCACCCAGTGATTCACCTCGCTCCTCTGCCCCCCCCCAGCCACCCATACCCAGCGATTCTCCTCGCTCCTCTTCCAACATCATTTCCTCTTTCCGCGAGGGTGGGACTCTGAGGGAATGAACTCGAAGGGAAGGCTAGAGACGGGCAGGGCTTTCAATAATGCGGCCGCTTCAACGGAGGTAATCAGGGGAGCGAGGAAAATCACTGGGTATGGATGGCTGGAGGGGGGGCAGGGGAGTGAGGAGAATTGCTGGGTATGGGTGGCTGGAGGGGGGTAGGGGAGAGAAGAGAATCACTGGGTATGGGTGGCTGGAGGGGGGTCAGGGGAGAGAAGAGAATCGCTGGGTATGGGTGGCTTGAGGGGGGGTCAAGGGAGAGAAGAGAATCGCTGGGTATGGGTGGCTGGAGGGGGAGCAGGGGAGAGAAGATAATCGCTGGGTATGGGTGGCTGGAGGGAGCAGCGGAGAAGAGAATCGCTGGGTATGGGTGGCTGGAGGGGGGCAGGGGAGAGAAGAGAATCGCTGGTAATGGGTGGAGGGGAGAGAAGGGGGCAGGGGAGAGAAGAGAATCGATGGTATAGATGGATAGAGGGGGGCAGGGGAGAGAAGAGAATTGCTGATAGGGAGAGCAGGGGAGAGGAGAGTTGCTGGACATGGGTGGATGGAGGGGAGGGCAGGGGAGAGGAGGGTTGCTGGACATGGGTGGATGGAGGGGAGGACAGGGGGGAGAAGAGGGTTGCTGGACATGGGTGGCTGGAGGGGAGGGCAGGGGGAGAGGAGGGTTGCTGGACATGGGTGGATGGAGGGGAGGGCAGAGGAGAGGAGGGTTGCTGGACATGGATGGAGGAGAGGGAAGGGAGAGAGAAGAAATGCTGGACATGGATGGAGGGGAGGGAAGAGTGAGGAAGGAGATGAGATGAGGGAAAAGGAAGAGAGGAGAAAAATGCATATGGATGAAGAAAATAGGCAGAAGCTGGATCCACTGGACAGTCAAGTCTGCGGAGGACCCAGCTTTTACCTACGGATGTAGGGCAAGAAATGAAGAAGGTGGAAAGTAAAGAAATAAATGGAAAGGAAGCCCTGGAAACGGAGTTAAGAGGACAGATAGCAGCAGAATCGGATACTGGGGCAGCATGATCAGAAAAAAGAAGTCACCAGACAAGAAAGGTAGAAAAAATCATTTTATTTTCATTATAGTGTTTGGAATATGTCCACTTTGAGAATCAGGTGCTCAACATTAAAAGTTTATATTTATTTACTTATTTATGGCATTTTATCCCACATTAAACATGAATTAGATTGGAACCTGGGATCATTTAAATTTTTTTTCCTGGGGTAATGCATTCCCTCCCCCCCCCCCCCCCAGGCCCTCTCCCCGGCTATAGCCAGCTCTGCAATTTTTTTGGGGGGGGCGCAGAGGTGGACGGGGAGGGTACAGAGGTGGACGAGGGGTGCAGAGGTGGACAGGGGAGGGCGCAGAGGTGGTCCGGGGAGAGAGCCTGTTGTTAAACATTTACCAGCACACCACTGAAGAAGGACCTCCATTTTGCATAGCTCACAATCCAGTTTTAGACATTCTCACAGTACTGAAACTGTTCTCACCACCCTCCTAGCTAAATGTAGACGAGAACTTAGCTTTGGTAATAACATAGTAGATGACGGCAGAAAAAGACCTTCACGGTCCATCCAGTCTGCCCAACAAGATAAACTCATATGTGCTACTTTTTGTGTATACCCTACCTTGATTTGTACCTGTCCTTTTCAGGGTACAGACCGTATAAGTCTGCCCAGCACTATCCCCGCCTCCCAACCATCAGCCCCGACACAGACCGTATAAGTCTTCCCAGCACTATCCCCGTCTCCCAACCACCCAATCTCGGCTAAGCACCTGAGGATCCAGTGCCTTTGACATTGTTGATCATAATAGACAATTACAACAGTATATTCAAACAACAATACAAAGTATGGCATAGCTTATCTAGCTAAAATAACTAAGGGGGTCTTTTACAAAGGCACGCTAGCATTTTTAGTACGCGCTAAGTTTTAGCACATGGTAAATGCTAGACACCCATATATTCCTATGGGTGTCTTTACCATTTAGTGTGTCCCTATTTTTATCAGGCGCTAACAACACTAACGAGCCTTTGAAAAAGGACCCCTAAGTATTTAATGACATCTGTCCATAACTCGTTTTACTGGTCTAACATTATATGATGTATTTTACTTTCAGTTAATATATTTTGAACATGTTCATGCTTTTCTAATTGGTACATAAGCCACATGGAAGCAGGGCCGCCAAGAGACTGAGTCGGGCCTGGGGCAGGACAGCCCCCCAGGATTGCTGCTGCCGCCCCCCCCCCCCAAGATTGCCACCAATGCTGCCATACCTTGGCTGGTGGGGCTCCTGAGGCCCCACCAGCAGAAGATGTCTTCCTCCAGCGCTGCTTAATCCTCTGCCACATTGTCTGCCCCTGCAGCTGCTTTGTTTCTCATGTCGCGCATGCTCGGTTTCAAAACCAAGCATGCACAGCCTGAGGGCCCAGCAGCCGCTTGGCAGGCAGGCGATGTGGCAGAGGAAAGAGCAGCGCCTGCTGTGTCAGCTCCTCCCCAGCCTCCAAGGGGGGGGGGCCAGCACCTGAGTTTTCTCTCTCCTGCTCCTGTCAGGATGCGATCACCTGTGTCCCGTCAGGAGCAGGAGAGAGAGAGAGAGAGAGAGACCCTGGTGCTGGGCCCCCCTTGGCGGCCTGGGCCTAGAGAATTTTGCCCCCCCCCCCTCGGCGTCCCTGCATGGAACATGAGTTCTACTCAGGCTAATGTGGGACATAAATGTCATAAATATAGATATATTTATTAAAGCACCAACTATACAGGACTCAATATTGATGGAAGTACCAAAGGACTTGTGCAGTGAAGTACTATGGTACTCGACACAGAACTGTGTTTTGGCATACACACACGTGCCTCAGGAGTCATACAATCTTATTGAATCCTTTACTTTAGGTGGATATCTGAAAAAGTCCTTTAAAGGACAATAATCAATAGGACTTGCTGAGACGCTGGTATTACTCTAAGCTACCCATGTTAAGTTTCCAACCATTTCCATTAGCCAAGGGTTTTGTCTATATGACATTCATCTGTCCTATTGATTGTTGTCCTTTCATGGACTTTTTCAAATATCCATTGAAAGTGAAGGATTCAGTAAGATTGTATGACTCATTAAAGATTTGTGCCTACTTTTGAAGGCTCTCTTGGTGCTCTTCTTTTCGTATGCCAAAACACAGCTCCATGTCAAATCCATTAGTACTTCACTGCATGAGTCCTTTGGTACTTCGCTAAATATATCTATATTTGCCTTTGAGAGCCTTGTTTTGGATTTTATTGTAAGGCTACTTGGTTATCCCTACTTTTTTTGCTCCTAAACAAAAATGTTGCAATAGCCTACCTTCTGAGAATCCATTATTTTCATAAATGTAATTGAAGGGTTTGTTAATGCTTAAAAAAAAAACTTATGTAAGTTCAAACATGTAACTTTTGCAGGCTGCTTACGGACCCATGACATGAAAAATCAGTCATACTCAACATTTTGGATCTGAGACTTTAGTCACTTTTTTCCCAGAGACCATCATATTTAAGAAAAAAATAATTTGCAAAGGTTGTATCCCTGGTGTTTTCACTTTTACTAATGACCTCTTTCATGCACATGGGGATTTATAAAAAAATGAAAAAGGCAAAAAACTGCTTACAAAGGTAAGTAGGAAATACAAAAGCAGATTATATAAAACCAAGTTTATTAAAACAAAACCCAGAGGTAAATAAAACAATACCCAACATGGCCACGTTTCGCCCTCAGGCTGCGTCAGGGGTAAAACTATGAAATAAAACAATAAAAACATATAAATCAAATCATCATATATAAATATACATTGAGAACAATGATTTATATAAAGATTCTATAACATAAATTATAGAAGACATAAAATCAACATCTGTGAATCATATACATATATAAAAATAAATAGAACTCATCATAACTTTAAAACATCCATAACATAATTTAAAACAAAAGATCAACTATCAAAATTTTCAGCCTTAGACAACTTAAAAATCAATGACATATATATTTCAGAAAATAAAAGAACCAACTAACAGATAAATAGGACTACAGAAAAAGTTAAGACATATAAAAGGAGAGGTAAATACAGTGTGCTCTTTATGGCATGCATATTAGAATTAAGTGTATACATACCTAAAAAAAGGGGGTTTACATGATTATACCCCAAAACAAATTATAAGACCTCTTGTAAGGAAAATACTTTTTATTAAAAACAATATAGACGAATATAAGATAGCATATCACTACATTCAGCTATTAGTCCTACATTGTTTCAATCAACAAAAAAACATATATATGTCATCCGCCTATATAAAATAAGCTAAATTTAGGGTGATACTCTTATTATATAAATGTTCCATCATAAAGGATTATTGTACCTACTATAACCCAAAAACCCTCTTTAATGTTTTCCTAGGTAAACGGACAGAAATCTGTCTCAATGATCTCTAGCTGAGAGGTCAGGGAAGCGAAGGACGGAGGCGAGCCTGCCTGCTTGCTGCTTTCACTGCTGCCGGTTCGCCGCTGCGACTTTGGGTAAATAGATTTTCAGGGGACAGAACGGAAAGTCGGAAAAAAAGGTGCCGGCGCATAGCAGCACAAAAAAAGCACTGGGTGTAAGCATCTTTTCCTCCCCTCCTGGATCTGCCTGTAGCTCTCTCTCAAATTCCTCCTCCCCCCACCCGCCTAGTTTATCATCTTTTTGTTCCCTCCATGTTCTGCTTGCAGGTCTTTGGCCCTGCAGTGCCAGCAGCAGCTGTACTCATAGGCTGCATGCGGCTTGCACCGGGCCTTTCCCTCCGACCTGTTCCACCCTTTCTGACACAACTTCTTGTTTTTAGAATGGCGAGATAGGTTAGAGGGAAAAGCCTGGTGCAGGCCACAGGCAGCCTTTGAGTAAGACTGCTGTTGGCACTGCAGGGCAGAAGACTTGCTTGCTTTTCAACAAGTATACTGGGTGGGGGTGGGGACTTGAGAGAGAGCCACGCACAGGTCCAGGAGAAGAGGGAGAGATTCTGGACCATGCATGCGGAATGGGAAGGAGGGAGAAGGCAGACAGTCCACAATTAATTATTAATTACAATTAATTTTTAAAATTACAGTTAATAATTTACGTTAATCACAATTAATGGAATGGATCCTCAGAAGCTTAGCCGAGATTGGGTGGCAGAGCCGGTGGGGGGAGGCGGGGCTAGTGCTGGGTAGACTTCTACGGTCTGTGGCCTGAAAATAGCAGATACAAATCAAGATAAAGTATACACAAAAAGTAGCACATATGAGTTTATCTTGTTGGGTAGACTGGATGGACCGTGCAGGTCTTTTTCTGCCGTCATCTACTATGTTACTATCCTGCTTATTTTCGAAGGAGAAGGGTGGCCATCTTCTGACACAAATCGGGAGATGGCCGGCCTTCTCCTAAGGCCTGCCAAATCGGTATAATCGAAAGCTGATTTTGGCCAGCTTCAACTGCTTTCCGTTGCAGGGCCGGCCAAAGTTCAAGGAGGTGTGTGGGCAGTGTACCGAAGGCGGGATGGGGGCGTGGTTAAGAGATGGCCATCCTCGGCCGATAATGGAAAAAAGAAGGGCGACCCTAACAAGCATTTGGCTGACTTTACTTGATCCCTTTTTGTTCATGACCAAGCCTTGAAAAGGTGCCCGAACTGACCAGATGACCACCGGAGGGAATCGGGGATCACCTCCCCTTACTCCCCCAGTGGTCACCAACCCTCTCCCACCCAACAACAAAAAAAAACATTTTTTTTGCCAGCCTCTATGCCAGCCTCAAATGTCATACCCAGCTTCATCACAGCACTATGCAGGTCCCTGGAGCAGTTTTTAGTGGGTACTGCAGTGCACTTCAGGCAAATGGACCCCAGCCCATCCCCCCCTACCTGCTACACTTGTGGTGGTAAATGGGAGCCCTCCAAAACCGACCCAAAACCCACTGTTCCCACATATAGGTGCCCCCCATTACCCTTTAAGGGCTATGGTAGTGGTGTACAGTTGTGGGGAGTGGGTTTTGGGGGGGCTCAGCACCCAAGGTAAGGGAGCTATGCACCTGGGAGCAATTTGTGAAGTCCACTGCAGTGCCCCCTAGGGTGCCCGGTTGGTGTCCTGGCATGTGAGGGGGACCAGTGCACTACAAATGCTGGCTCCTCCCTCGACCAAATGGCTTGGATTTGGCCGGTTTTAAGATGGCCGCCATTTGTTTCCATTATTGGCGAAAAACAATGTCAGCCATCTCTAAGGGCAGCCCAAATGTTGAGATTTGGCCGGCGCCGACCGTATTATCGAAACGAAAGATGTTCGGCCATCTTGTTTCGATAATACGGTCAGGTACGCCACTTTACGGGTCCGACATTAGAGATAGGTGCCCTTATCGATGGGCACCCCCGTTCGATTATGCCCCTCCACGTATTGTGCAGCCCTAGTATTAACTGATTATCATGTGATTAGCCTGTGAGCCCTTAACACCTATAAAATAGATGGTGGTAAAGACTCCCATGCTAATTTTTGGTAATGGCCATGCGCAAATGGCAACATTAGTCGGTGTACTGTAATTCATTCCCACCACCTCGTTTCTTTACCACCACTGTTCATTCATCAGTCAATTAATACATATCAACTTCTTGGTGACCTCAGTTGTGCACATTGCCCATCTTTGTTAATGGCAATGGGACCTGCACAGAGTTCTTCATCGGTTCACAATATTCGTGATTTTTTCGTATTTTTAATATTTTAAGCTTTTTATTTAATTTTATCATCAAATACTCATCTTAATTAGATGTATAAATAGGACTCCAGAAAAAGTTAAGACATATAAAAGGAGAGGTATTAACTGATTGATGAATGAACAGTGGTGCTAAAGAAACGAGGTGGTGGGAACGAATTACAGTATTATGATATAGTTGAATCCCACAGTAAATAGAGAGGTAACATTGCCAGTGTGAGAAGTATTAACATTAGTTAGTGGCCATTACATTGGAAAATGGAAAATCTGCCACTTTCTGGCTGTGATAGAAATGGCCTTAGTGCATGGAAAAGACCTGTGTAAGAGCTCACTAAAAGGCCATTGCTGCCATGGTAATGGCAAGCGGCAAACCAGCCCTACTGAGGGCTACCGCAGGAGCCGAGTGGTAGTGTCAGTGTGTACCATGTACCGTTTCTGGCGCTCAAAAAATAAATGTAAATTTTTTTAGTGCCAGGGGCTTACCCAGCGGTAATCGGTTACCATCAGGTTAGTGTGGGAGCCCTTACTGCTTCCTAAAGCTCCCTCAGGATATGGCTGCCTGGCAAGTGCTTAACTTACCGCACAGCCATTACCATTTTAAAAAGAAAAATATCCTTTTACCTGCTGTGGTAAAAGGGGGCCTCAGTGCGTGGTAAAAACATGTGTCAATGCCTCCGCAGGGGTCCTTTTACCGCAGCTTGGTAAAAGGATCCCTAAGGTCACTTTTTGCCTCAGCTTTGTTAAAGGTCCCCTTAGTGGTGAAACTGACACTCTGTGTAGGTTGCTCCATGCCTTTTAGGGCAGTAGCTGCTGCTTTGTGCAGATTAACCCCATGTCTTCTTAGAAGTTCAAAAAAGTAATTTAAATTTTAAATTGCTGAAAATCTTATGATAGGTGGTATATACGCATAGAAACAAATAAACCTCACTGTTTTGAACTAAAATATTTTATGCTTGGTTTCCATCCTTTTGCCATTTAGGTACTCTCTGTGTATGTACTGTATATCCTAATCTTTTTAAAATTCAACTGCTATGCTTGGCTATACCACAACCTTCAGGAGGATATTCCAGGCATCCACCACCTAGTTTGTGGGGGGGGGGGGGGGAATTTCCCCCATGCTGCTTCTGCATCTATTTTTATTTATTTATTTATTGCACTTGTATCCCACATTTTCCCACCTATTTGCAGGCTCAATGTGGCTTACAAAGATCTGTTATGGCTTCGTCATAACAGGGTCAATAGTACAATTGGTGTTACAAAAAAATTAGAGAGAGCAAGAGGATCTGGTCCAGGAGTTGTAGAGTAAGTACCTTCTGAGTGCTTCATTTCATGTCTGCTAGTTATACAACTTCTTTCCTTTGGCAAGAGTTTGTTTCTAGTATATAATGGGGTAAATTCTATAAGTAGCGCCTAAATATCAGCACTGATAATGTGTCATGCTTAGCGCAATTCTATAAAGAGTATGCGTCCTTTATAGAAACCCGTTTAGCACTAAGCTGCATCTAACTGTAGGTGCCTGCAATTAGGCCTGCTTATAGCAGGTCTAAATACTGGCACCTAAGTTAGGTGCACTTAGGCGTGATTTATCAACTGCAGAAAATCCAAGAACGCCCCAGCGAACTCCCCTAACCATGCCCCCAAATTGTTATGTGTGATAGGATTTAGGTGCAATCCATTATAGAATTGGATATGTGCCTAAATTCTAATTATTGCCAATTAGTGCTGATAATTATCACCCAATGTGCACACTCTTTACAGAATCATACTGTGTCTTTAACCTGCGCTAATTTTTCAGGTGCAATATATAGAATTTGACCCAATATGTGGCTGTATCATATCTTCTCTGTTCCTAATCTCTGTTGTATCCATGGTTAGGTTTTCAAGGCTCTTTCATATGTCTTCTGACACAGACCCTATGCTACTTTGGTTGCTTTTCTTTGAACCTCCATTAGCCTCTTTATATAATCAGTTTAGAGGCTAAATCTCAAGAAAACTGTATTCTAAATGAAGCCTCACCAGTGATCTCTACAACGGCATTATCACATTTGGGGTGGAGGAGTAGCCTAGCAGTTATAACACCTACCTTGATATTCAGGGGTGCACACTGCAAGTCCCACTGCTGCTCCTTGTGATGTTGGGCAAGTCATAAAGTCCTCCATTGCCACAGCTTTTATGAATATACTAGGAAAAAATGCCCGTTTCTGAGCGGAATGAAATGGGCGCTAGCAAGGGGCCCCCTCCGTCCGTCCCTCGAAGCTACTTGCCTTGTTCGCTGTGGGCCGTTTCGGCCGTCGAGTGTCATAGCTCCGCCCTCGACGTCATGACGTTTTGACGCGAGGGCGGTGCTGCAGACACTCCAGGGCACACCGGATATCTCGGGCGCCTCAACTTCCGTGGAGGCTTCAGAACGTTGGGGTTGTCTTTTATATATATAGATAATGTGAGCCATTGAAATATTTTGATCTGTTATTTTTTGTCATTTTGAGACCTGAGGCTGCAAACTCATAGAGCCCTGTTTTATGTTTGTTTATTTATTTATTTATTTATAACCTGCCTTTATCCAAGGTGGGTAACAAACCAACATCTATAATCTAAAATACAGAATACAAACTCACCAAAGCACAATAAAATAAACTAATACAGCACCAGGGGTAACATATTCCATGCCAAAGGCCTGGCCACAGAAAAAATAGTTTAAAAAATGGCTTTAGAACATATGAACATAAGAGTAGCCATACTGGGTCAGACCAATGGTCCATCTAGCTCAGTATCCTGTTTTCCAAACAGTGGCCAAGCCAGGTCACAAGTACCTTTCTGAAACTGAAATTGTGGCATCACTCCATACTACAAATCCTTTATTTGTACCTATGGGGAACACTTATAAACAGGGGTCTGAATACTTCACTAATGTTGCTTGACCCTATATAATTTAAAATAGTCCTTGTATTTAAAATATTCAAGAAATCATCTATTTTTTAATAAAAAGAATGTGCAATAAAATTAGAATATGAATACATGTGATAGAAAATAATTGTTAGGAGACAAGATTACTATTCATTATAACTGAATTTTATTGTAAAATAATACTTCTAAACTAGTTCCTCCTCCCCCCACCCTTTTACAAAGCTGTGCTAGTGCCATTCAAAGTGAATGGGCTGTGCTGGCATTGCTGCACAGCTTTGTAAAAAAAGGGGGGGTAGTAGTTAAGCTAAAACTAAAAACTAACAAATTGCAATAGTAATAACAACTTTGGGCATGTTGAGCGATGAGGACTACATTTTAAAGTTCAAGAGTGAGAAACATATTGGTGAATGATATTTAGGCATGATAGTGCTTTCACATATTAGAGACTAGTTTGTATAAATACTCTCTAGATCTGAGGTCTCCTGTCCTAAATATCCTATATAATAAAACGCACTTCCAACATTCTGAAGCTGACTGCATGGCTGAGGCATTCCTGCTTTCTGTATCTATCTCCTGAATTGACATCACGTACGTCCGGGTTCGTCACAAGCAGAAGTGACCAACCACACTCTATGTCACACACTGTATCACATTCACTCTCCATGTGTCACACAGTCATTCACACACTCAGTCTCACAGAGAGTCTGTGTCACACACACTCTCTTTCTCGCACACACTGTATCTGTGTGAAACACACTCTCTCTCTCTCACGCTGTGTCTCACATATGCATTTGCACACAATCTCACTCTCACACACACTCTCTCTCTCTCACAGACACACTCGCACCCAGACTCTCTCTCTCTCTCTCTCTCTCTCACACACACACTTGCACATTCACTCTCTCTCTCACACACAGTCACTCTCACATACACTCTCTCAAACATACACACTCCAAGGAAACCTTGCTAGCGCCCGTTTCATTTGTGTCAGAAACGGGCCTTTTTTACTAGTTTAGTAATAAGTAAGGCCAACTTGGTAAACTAGTGACACTGAGAAAGAAGATTTTTGGTGGACATGAATAAATTTTTGTATCAGCATTATAAGATGCTTCCATAACTATGTTACTGAAAACTGATATCAGCTAGAAAGAAAATTCTGATATCCTTGAAAACAGAAGTAATAGCGGCCTCAAACATTGATAAAATACTGTTTGCAGAATAAACCATGGAATTTGGAATATCATTTTTAGGATGTTTTTCAGAGAGTGTTTTCCTGCATAATTTTTTCCCTTGAATTTGTTTATGGTTTGCTTTGAAATAAGAATCAGTACTTCCACAAATATTGTTATTTAAAGAAGGGTATAATCCTGCCAATTCCTAAATCATTGAATTACTTTGATCACTAGATTGGAACTGATAAACTTCTGCTTCCTCATTGTTTAGCTCAGCCAAGACTCCATAATTGTATTTCTGTTATGGAGAGTCAACAAGAACTATAAAAATAGATCTCAATAGTATCTACATTTTTAAGCTCCAAGAAGCAAAGAGAAAATTTGCTTTTTACCAGTAATACATATCATTAATGCAAGCTAAATTTCTGATTCTACCTCTTTAATCTAAATGCCTCTGTTTTTTAAACAAGTATTTATCTAGATGATTAACCTTGCATTTTTTTCATACCTAACCATTTTGGTCTTCATTCACCCAAAATTAATTTGACTTAAGATAAGCAATTACTGGGGGAAATAAAGGTAAATAGATTATTATTATATTTTGTAAAAGCAAATTTTAATAAAATATCAAAAATAATATAGAAAGTAATTATATAACATGCTGTGTAACCTGTGTAGCAAATATACATCTAATAAGCTGCACAAAAGTGCACATTATTTCCATTTAACAATTATACCACAAAAGCTATATATACTCACATTTACATAAGTACATAAGTATTGCCATACTGAGAGAGACTGAAGGTCAATCAAGCCCAGCATTCTGTTTCCAACAGTGGCCAATCCAAGTCACAAGTACCTGGCAAGATCCCAAAAAAAGTACAATACATTTTATGCTGCATATCCTATAAATAAGCAGTGGATTTTCCCCAAGTCCATTTTAATAATGGTTTATGGACTTTTCCTTCAGGAAGCCATCCAAACATTTAAAAAATCCCACTAAGCTAACTGTTTTCACTACATTTTCTGGCAACGAATTCCAGAATTTAATTACATGTTGAGTGAAGAAAAATTTTCTCCAATTCGTCTTAAGTTTACTACTTTGTAGCTTCATTACGTGCCCCCTAGTCCTGGTATTTTTAGAAAGAGTAAACAATCAATTCATGTGTACCCATTCCATGCCACTCATTATTTTACAGACCTCTATCATATTTCCTCTCAGCTGTCTTTTCTCCAAGCTGAAGAGCCCTAGCCACTTTAGCCTTTCCTCATAGGGAAGTCGATTGATCCTCTTTATCATTTTCATCACCCTTCTCTGTACCTTTTCAAATTCCACTATATATTTTTTGAGATGCGGTGACCAGAATTGCACACAATATTCGAGGTACGGTCACACCACAGAGCAATACAAAGGCATTATAACGTCCTAATTTTTGTTTTCCATTCCTTTCCTAATAATACCTAACAATCTGTTTTTGGATTGAGGAGGAGGAGTAGCCTAGTGGTTAAGGTGGTGGACTTTGGTCCTGAGGAACTGAGTTCAATTCCTGGCACAGGTAGTTCCTTGTGGCTCTGGGCAAGTCACTTAACCCTCCATTGCCCACTGCATTGAGCCTGCCATGAGTGGGAAAGCACAGGGTACAAATGTAACAAAAATAAATAATAAATAAATAAAATATTTGCTTTCTTAGCTGCCACCACACACTGAGCAGAGGGTTTCAACATAACATCAACAATGACACCTAGATCCCTTTCCTGGTCAGCAACTCCTAATGTGGAACCTTGCATTGCTTCAGTGGAAGTCTTGCAAGGTCACTGCTGGAAGTCTCAGCAGCCATTTTTAAAGAGCAATGCGGCAGCAAGCAGAGGGTCAACAAGGGCAGTGGGCAGGAAAGATTGGGGACCTTTCCTGCCCCAAGAAATCCACTAGATCACCAGGGTGGCAGCTTCAGGTATGTGCTTGGACCCTGCTGTGAGGAGAGGCAAACAGGTAGCGGGAGGGAGCCCTGCCTGATTTTAACAACTGGCTCGCAAAATGTTAAAACATTTAACGACCGGCTCTTGCGAGCCAGTGCGAGCTGGCTTCAGCACACCACTGGATACTTACCTGCTTAATTACCCTCATGATGTTTTCTTTTTTATGCAGAGCTCTGTTTTGTGTTCAATACAGAGATTGGAATTGAGATGTCCAGGTCTGGATGTGCTCAATTCTGATGATGTTTTAGGAAACTCCACAAACGAAACCATTTCTAAAATACATGCAGGAGTGTACATGCACTAACCGGTTAGTACTGGAACATCCTCTCTCTGCCCCTGACACACCCTCTCTAAAAAATTAGACAAATTATTTAGGGGTCCTTTTACAAAGCTGCAGTAAAAAGTGGCCTGCATTAGTGTGGGCACATCTTTTAGGCGTGTGCTGGGCCATTTTTTGCCACAGCTAGGAAAAGGCAATTTACAGATTAGCAGGTGTAACTGTGTGCAGGCACTTTACATGGACAATTTTCAAAATGACAGTACACACATAGTTATATTTTGAGAGCTTTAATTTTTACACACTGATTGGTGAATATTCAGATGCCACCAATTAAATGTTTAAATGTTTAAACATAAATGTTTAAGCATAAGCAAGGAACAACAAAATCAACTCCACATAAAACAGCGCCCAGTGGTCCTCCTCATGCCAAGAGACAATACTAGAATAGGGAATCCCCTTCATTAGCAGTCCAAGTCATTTAAAATAGCTGAGCAGACTCCCACTGGCAATGTGCTAAGATATGGAGTTTGCACACTAAGAAATCGCTTTTTATTCTTGCGACCCATGGTCTTGACAATCATCTTTCCATCTTCGAGAGCTCATGCATCTGGTTGCGCCACTGTGTCAAAGTAGGTTAGACCCATATATTTAAGGCCAGGCCATGTACAGACACTGGCAATGAATATCCAGGTATGACTGGGTAATGCTGGCCACTGGCGCTCATGTGAGTTTCAGCCGATATTCAGCCAGGACTCACATAAGACTCTTAAACAGTCCTGCATAAGAAGATCTGTCTAGTACTCAAACCACCCCCCCTCACCCCAGGTTTTAATCCTCCACCATAGCTCCCCAATTGAATTCCCCCTCCAGTACCAGAAGAACCCTCTCTTTCAGATCCTCCCCCAACTCTAGAACCCCTCCCCCGATGCTCCTGCCACTCATTCCACCCCCCTCCCTTACCCAGGGGACCATCATGGTGGTCTAGCAGGAAGAGAGCAGGAGCAATGTTCTGTCTACTACTACTGGAGTCCTCCACGTGTATTTCTTCCAGTGGGGGGTGCTGTTTTAATATAGTTTTTCAGGACGTCAGAGAACCTGCCTGGCCCTAGCCATTGAAAACACAGTATTAAAGCATCACCCTCCACTGGCAGCAATACGGTTGGAGGACTCCCACTCAGTTTAGAGGGATCATTGGGCAGGATGAGTCGCCTTCCACTCCCACCCCTCTAACTTCACGTGCATTAGTCTCATGATACTACTGCTAGAAGTCAACCTTCCACATAAGGGCATATTGAGACTGCTTTGTACTGCTCTGGTTAATATTTCTCCTCAGGCATACTTGAACTTGAGAAAGAGGTTTTTCTATTGTGTCAGTCTTAGTTTATTGAATAGTGCTTTTGCCATCTTTATTGTCTTGGAAATTTTACTGCAATTAAACAGAGGTTTGTGATCCAATCCTTACTGTAACTGTTATACTTCAAACATCAGTTATACTTAATTTAATTCATTTTATTACTTCCATGTTACCTGTTTTTCTCACATTCCTAAGTTCTGGTTGTGGAGAAAACTGCACTTCTGTTCCTGCTCCCTTGTCCAGTGATCAATAAATAAATATAGAAGGCATTTAAATGTAAGTTCATAAAAATGAAATATGGTATGAATTTTTCATTTAGTCTTAAAAGAAAGAATTGACTGATTTATATGTTCAATTTCATAAACAATTATGTAATATGGTACTAGAAAGAATCATTGCTAATCCATAAGGCATTGTGGAATCAAT
The DNA here is from genome assembly GCF_901765095.1 of Microcaecilia unicolor. Lineage (NCBI taxonomy): Eukaryota > Metazoa > Chordata > Amphibia > Gymnophiona > Siphonopidae > Microcaecilia > Microcaecilia unicolor. The sequence goes on along the minus strand of NC_044035.1, from coordinate 65,260,591 downwards.
CTGAACAGGCAATTTTTATAAGTGATCAAGAATTTTTGGACAAGGAAGAAATGGATGACTTTCTTGCTGACAACTTACTTATAACTCATACTATTAGCTAGGTATTTTAATTCTTTCTTTCTAAAAAATGTACATTTCACCGATGAATGATGGAACTAATGTCGTATAACAAAAGAATGATTTTCAGCTCTTCTCTGGTGCTTCCTAAGAATCTTTGGTTCACATTATACTTTTCACTATGGGGCCCTTTTACTAAGCAACGTAGGCACCTACGTGTGCCCAATGCACGTCAATTTGGAATTACTACCCGGCTACTGCAAGGCCTGGGCGGTGATGTTTTTATGCGTGTCTACTATGCATGCCAGAAAATAATTTTTAATATCCTGCGCACAGCGGAAACCGGGTGGTAATCATCATTCTACACACGTAGACAATTACTGAACAGTTACCGCTAAGTCAATGGCTGGCAGTAAGATCTCAGACCCAAAATGGACACGCGCCAATTTTTATTTTGCCACATGTCCATTTTCGGCAAAAATTTTAAAAAGGCTGAAAAATGGATCTGCGCGTGCCCAAAACACACGCCTACACTAATGCAGCCCAATTTTCGGCGCACCTTAGTAAAAGGATCCCTATGACTTTTAGAGACTGCCCTCTGCTTCCATTAATGGTGTAGAACACCGTAGGAGAGAATCAAGTAGATAATGAATATTTTGTGCAAAATAACGTGGTATTCTGCAGCATACCATATATGCAGTATTCACACTGGCGGATCAGATGCCATTAAACAGCGTGGTAGGCAAAATCTAGCAACTGTATAATACATTTGCCCAGTAGCCACTGGAGGGCACCTTGAAATAAAGTTACCTTTTTTCCCCTGCATAAATAGCTGGATTTTTAGTGCAAAATTCCGATTTCAAGGTTATTGATGTTAAACTAAATTAATACTGCCTGTGAGATGGCATAGAAAATCCCTGGCAAAGCCTGGGATACTCCTATCTTTTGAAAGCTTGACATTTGTTTTTCATCATGAACTTAAAGGTCACTAGTTATAGATGAATCAGGATACCTGCATGAGTTTACATTTACTTGCATTTTATTTTATTTTCACATTTACTTTTTCTGAGCTGTATCATGGCGTAAAACGGTGCTGCAGCGTCTTATGATCTCAGTTTGAGAAGCTACAAAAGGTGCAGACTCAGTATTGCTCAGTGGCACGAGTTGTTTATACTCTCCTTTGTTATCTTGCAGTACAGTGGAAACGAACATGAAAAAACCCCACCTTTTTGCTTATGTTTTCTGCATATACAATTTTGCAGAAATTGCTGGTGTTTTCTGACATTACCTGTAATTTTATTAGCACAAAGAAATTATTTCATTTTGTGATGTACAAATGGTATATCCTAACCACATAGAAGCTGATATAGTAAATGTTTTACTGCATGTGCAAACACCGTATGCTAAAATGCATATTTTAAAATACAAAACAGATACATACACTTTTCTCCTTGCATGCTAAACGTTTTTGCTCCACTTTCAGTTAGGCTTCAATTCTACACAATTTTGAGATACCAAATACCATTTTTTAAAATTTTTCCCCCCAAATACTCATAGAGGTGATGGAACATGATGCATTCATTTTTCTTGATTCTGTAGTGAGGGAATAGGCTAGTATGAATAATTCAAATATAATGCTGAGACTGTTAAGATTTAAAACTAGAGAGGTCATCACAGTTGGGAGAAACAAGCTAGGAGACTATTACTATTCCATGATCTTTGAATCTCAAGGTGACATCATTATTATTTCCCTATATCTATAATGTGATGCTGCAACCAACTTATTGCAGTGTTTCTCATGTAAGGTAGAAAGATCAATTACATACAGACCCGAAAATGTGAACTATAAGCATAGTGTCCAATAAAACTGTCATTAACAGTCACCACAATTGTAGCTGTATGCTTCTAGGTCAAGCTATTCTAAAAATGATAACTGACATTGAAAGGTTGAAGAAGAGTACTCCTTCTAAAGAAGCAGTTTTATAACCAAACTCTTTCATTAGGGCATGAAGTAATTTCACTCCAGACCTAATAAAGTTATTCTGCACATCCCTTTAGATGGTTTTTCACAAGATGCCAAGTGCCTTATTTTTTTTTTTTAATACATGCGTGATTTATCCTCGAGGAATATATTTTTTTCTTCCACTATTTATTTGTTTACAGCAGTTTGATTGTGCCTCATGTAACAATGTGAGAAATTCAACTAGGGAATACAATAATAATGGGTGATTTCAATTACCACTGTAATAATTCGGAATGAGTAGGATCTATAATCAATAATATTTTCACTATCCTACCTAATAAGCAACTTGTTTGAGGGACACTCTGGTAACAACACGAGAAAGTGGAGAAAAAAAGACCTCAGGTCATTCGGCTACTCCTCGTTCTTAAAGGACAAGCCTTTTGTATAATGAGGAGGCCTTAT